>NW_010269934.1:76220-118449 GCF_000690775.1 Eurypyga helias
CCAACTATGGCCTAGCCTGGGGCTTTTCCCGAGACCTACGGTTACGGAGACTGTGAACATGGCTCAAAATACAATTTAAAAAGATGCAGTTCCCTGATCCAAGGTCTCACCCTTGAGAGCTGGTTCTGTGGCACATATGCCTTCGTGGGTGTGGGATTTGAAGCCTTTCCTATCAGTGCTATGTCCAGACACTTGTTTTGGGGAGTGCCCAGCATAGCACACAGCTGATTCCGAGGATTTTACCTCCCTGTCCCCTCCACAGCCAGTTGCTAAAATGAAGCTGCTGGTATGTCGGTACAATTGCTTAATAGGATTTAAAAACCAAGGCTAGAAATTTCTGTAGGTAAAGAGAGCATATATCACTTTTATAGAGAAAGCTAAATATTTTAAACGGTATGTTATCTCATGCTTTAAGGTATAAATTGAATATGCAGCCACAGCAGGTCTGGGCAATGGTTCCCTTCCTGGCAGATTTCCCTGCGGTTTTGTGCCCGGGAGGACAGGCACAGGCTGGTGGGATCCCCAGACACGATGCAACCTGGGGTTCCCTCGGACAGACCTCTTGGGCATGTTACCAAAGGTGAAGGAGACCCATCTTCCTAGTCATTGCGTTCTAGGTGGGCTGAGCCCCTTACTCACACAGGTGCTCCTGACACCTCCTTCCTAACTTTCTCCTTGGCAAATGGAAGAGAGAAATGGCATTTCCGAGTGAGGTGTAAACAATGTTTAATGAGTGGTTCTTGAGTTGTAAAGGAACTCATGCACTTACACTTAAATCATTTTGGGGGTTGATTTAGAGCCAAATCTGGCTGGCCATACTGAGGCAATTAGCCTGATTATTGCCAGAGGGATACTCACACAATTAAGGCGAGCGGTGTTTGTTCTTTATTCTAGAAACCAGTTGTCTGTGCAAAGTAGCTGACACAGTGTAGCGGTGCTGGGCACAGAGAGAAACCTTCAAACCCAAATGAAAACCTGCTGTCTTCCAAAGAAGAGGGATGGAAAGACAGACCATCCGCCTGACGCTGTTCTGGGTGGAAAATTAAAACCTGACAGTGAGGGACGTGTCCTCACGTTTGCTGTGTGGGACTGCAACTGTTGTTGCTTCCCCAGCTTCTCCAAAGGAGGGAATCGGCTAATTAAGTCTACAATTGCCATTTATCAAAAAGAGCATCTGAAGTCTTCCTGTGATATTTTTTCCCTTTCTCCCTGCTATTTCTAAGGCACCTTTCAATGCGGTACATACGTACCATCTGGATATCTGGCTAGTGACCAGCAGGCTGTGATACGTGAGGCTTTTTAAATATAGACCAGAGAACGGAGAGTGGGAAGCATACACAAACATCATGCTTTGATGGAGGCTGAAGAGGGTATAAGTGAACTTAGAAACAAAGAGGGCCAGAGAAATGCCTTTGTCTAAGACTTCCTGCTCGTAGAGGAATCTAGGATCCTCCCTCGGTATATTTAGATTGCCTGGGAAGTGTGCTTGCAGACTAGCAGGGCTGCTGCATTGACTGTGTAGACGAATGCTCACCACAGAGCAGGAACACATCTGCAGGTGGAACTTGCTCCTGCTCTGCCAGGAGAACCTCTGCACCTTGTGCTGGATGCCAGCACTTACTTGCACTTGCGGCATAGATGTGCCGGACTTTCATTGAGGAAAGGCACAGCTTTGAGATCAAGAGTCCTGACTCCTTTCTCCCCTACCTCCCTCAGATACAAAGAAATGTAGAGTTTATATTTGGTTCATAAGAAATCAGAAAACTCTGCAAAATGGGAATTTGGCTTTTTGATCAACCTTAAGAGCTTATGAAAAAACTAGTCTGAGATTTTAGTGTGAACGCACTTAGGTCTTCTTGCTGATGATAAATTCACTCATATAGGTTGAGTTTACTGTTTGTGATCGTACTCTCCCCCCTGTGTGTGCAGAAAATAATGCCTCAGTCTGGCAGAATATCATTGCTAAGAAAACTTCTGGTGTCAGTTCCTGAGAATTTTCCCTTGACTCTGATGGTTTTGGAGCTGAGTTAGAGCCCCTGGTGTTACGACAGAATTTTACAAGTGCTGTGATGGCTTTTGACAGTCCAGGTCCCAGCAGGGAAAAGTCTCCTCACTTGAAATCAATCAACTTCTTCATCAGACAGGAAAAAAATAAAACGAACACCTAGAAATTCAAACCTAGTTTAAAAGGGGATCCTCCCTGACCGCGCTGAGTTACCACAGATATCTACGCGACAAGCATATGCACGTAGGGAACCATCCAAAGGCAGGCACACCTAACAAAGACATCCTGTTCATGCTTAATGCACCAGATAAATTGTTTTAAAATGCAGAGTTATTTTGTGAGTTCTTAGTGAATAAGCGCATCCACACATGCATCTCTGAAGAGATTTTTAATTAATTGCTTTCAGTCATTTTCTTTTTGTAAAATTAGAACAATGATGGAATAGACTAGCTGTGGAGTTTGGTCGAGGAAAGATTATAATAATCCACTTGAAATATGACTAAAACAGAAAGCAAGAAGAGATAAAAGCAATTTCTTTTTTTTCAAAGCTTGTTTACCTGTGACAAAATCCTTCCAAATCAGCTGCACACAAATTACTGGATCATCTTAATTAAACTCTTACAAAAAAGATTTTACCGTGGACTTCTTGGGATATTTCACACCCAGACAGTGTGTCCTGTGATGCTTTTTGCAAGATGGGGGAATAGACGTTTCATGCAATTAATAATTAGGAGAGCAGCAGAGCTTTCAAAGAGCGGGGTGGCAGCAAGATCAGCGTGTTATACGGAAGCAAACCAAGAGGGGGAATTTGTCAGAAGTTTACACTATACCCTGATGCACCGTTAACCCGTCCTTTCAAAAGCCAGGGGGCTTTCCATTTGCAGATCCTCCAGTTAATAACATGCTGTGGTTACAAATTAACTTACTTTGTTCCCTTCTTGTATTATTGCTCCCTATACATTGACATGCTTAGTTGAAGGAATTGAAAGGTGTCCTAGTTGCATTGATGTTTTTCCGCTCAGGCTTTCTCTCTGTAATGTTTATTTCCTCGATCAGTAAACTTCACCAAAGCACAACAGCCCTCTGTCTACCTGCTCTGCAAGGACTATTTTTCACAGTGGAATCAATTCTTTGCCAATCACCACAACAGCAGGTCTGGAACCCAACATATGAGCTTGAAAGCTGCTCATCAATAGCTAGGTTGAAGACCAATGAGTGCAGACAAGCTGTTGTCCTTTGCTGCCCTTCAGTTCTTTTACACTACTTGGGCTCTACAACATGTTGCTGTGGTGAAAACCTGGTTATCTCATCCTGTTTCTGCAGCAGTCTCACTGGGTGATTAGGACAGAGGAATTTAGGGGTGTTTAGCTAGAAAATGTGCTGTGCCAGGACTGCAACTGCTCCTTGCTCCCTGGCTATGCTCTCTTGCTTTTCTTCTACCAGCTCTGGTAGTTGTTGGTTCCCAGCTGGGCTCCCTCAGCCAGTCAAAACCAAAGCCAAGTTTCCCCAAATGTTTTGTGAGCTAAACTCACTCCCCAGAGGGCCAGGGGACCCTGGGAAGGTGTAGGAGAGGGTGGCTGGGTGGAAAGGGGAAGGCAACGGGAGAACAAGAGGTGACACCAGCCCTAGGGCAGCCTGGCTGCTGGATCGCTTGGGCTGTCTCCCCAGAAAAAAGCTACACCCTTAACTGAGATCAGAGTCAGTGTCTTTGGCAGTAGCACTAGGAGCAAACCGCTCCTGTGAATGAAGGGGGATACAACTCTCCAGAAGGATTTTCTATTCCTTTGTTTCCTCTGACTTTGATTTAACCATGGGCTATGATGCTTTAAGTGCCAGATATTAATTAGAAGTGGTAGGGAGTGTGTCCCAAAGGGACCATACTCCTGGTCTTCTCACCATTCCTAATGTGACTTATTTCAAGTTATTGCTCTGAAACATTATTTATTCACTCAGAAGCCTGACATTTATAAGGCCTATCTAAATTTGCAAATAACTAATGGTTGTCAGTAAGGAGTGCCACTCTGCTGAGGTGGAAAATAGCTTGCCCAAAAGTAAAATACAGCCAAGTATACCAAATGTTTTCTGCAGCACTTCTTTAAGGAAGGCAATGTTATCTTGTCCCTTCTTTGGTACCGTGCCTCAGCAGGCACACAAGGACAGTGCCGTCCAGAGGGCTCCTGCCAGGACGGCGACCTTGGACAGATGAACCACTTTGGGAGTAAGCAGAAACTTCAGTCCCACTCTGATCCACTGAAAGGGAAGCGAGGGAATGAGACAAGTGCTCTTTTGTCTGCTCTGGTCTTCAAAACCCTTCTGGTGGTCCTTCATTTAGGACAATGCAGTGGCATACAGCGTGGGAGGAACACTGAATTCAGGCAAAATTGCTGGGTACGTGGGATGGCTGGGGCACAGGTCCTGGCTGCTTATGCCCATTATGTCAGCAGTCTGGGGATCTAGCTGTAACCCCCTTTCAGTGTTTCGGACATGCTAAACATCTAGTTTGATATTTTTCTCCTTTTCCCTGAAGAACACCTTCCCCATTGTTTTTGGTCCTATTGGTTCCCTGTGATGGGAAGTTGTGGTGCAGATCAGTGTCGAGGGTGCAGCAGCCAAGACAGGCTGGTGCAGGCTTTGATGAGGTTTTGCCCAGTTATGTGATGCAAAGGGTTACCTAAAGACCTTGGGCGTTGACTGGAGTAGTTTTGAAAGACTGCTGAGGTCCTCAGAGCTGCCGCGTCTCTCCTCCTGAGGAGTTATAGAAGCAGATGATAAATAAACTAAGGGGATGCCTATGTGGCATTGTGGCTGTGTTGCTGCCTACAACCTTTTAAGAATTATAGAAAAAGGTGCTACTGCTCCAAGATGTTGCTGTGTGCCCCTGCAGGGCTTGCCAGTGAGAGCGCTCTACTCTTGACCAAGCATCAGAGGCACCAAAGCACGGACCAGAGGGACAACCAGAAAAACCTGTTTTTTCCCTTTAAAAATTAGCTACTACCTCACAAATGGTCCATATAAAATTATCCCACTTGGCACAAGAGGAGATTGGGCTTAATTATGGGCAATAGGAATAAGAATTAAAAAGAGGTGTTTGAAGACCTTTAAAAGAACTTTAGTGGTATCCAGGGGGAGTTTCAAGTTGGAATTTCATTCCAGAGTACGTTGAGTCAATTTTTGTCCTAGCAAAGATCCTCTGTGTTTGCTTTGATTTTAGTTCCTCTAATTCTTCTCGTTCTCTTACTCTCCACAAACAATATTAATCTGGCATTACGCATGCCCTGTCAGAATATGAACACGCGTGTATTGCCTGTAGTGACTCTCACGGTGTGGCTCACACAGCACTTGCTGCATGCAATTTAAGCATGTTTCTATTTTTAGAATACATAAGGATATCTTGGATCATTGGGCTTTAAAATAATTGAAAAGGTAAAAAAGGCCATCTGATGGGAGCGTAACGGTGCTGGCTGGCTCTGTGCAGTGACAGCAACCCTGTTGATTCAGCGCACACCTGACTTATTCTACATTAAGTGGCAAGTAGTTGGACAATAGCGCTCACTCAGTAGGGGAAACCTGAGGTTTCTTCCTATATGACATAAGTCCAGTGCAGAAATAATTCAAAAGGCAAATATATTCGTGTTTTATAACCTTTTCCTACTCATTTGTTTCTGAGTCAAAAGAGCTTGGTGTTTTGACAGCTGAATTTTTTTTTTTTGTCTCTGAGAAAACACACTTGACAGAAATTCTTCACCCAACTGATTTTCACTGCTTTTAAACCGTGCACCAGATATTTGTTAGTTTTCTTCCTGTCTATTATTTTCACAACTCCTCCATACCTCCTTGGCATGCCGTCAGACCCCTGCCTGGCAAGAGCTAAACCACGTCACCCTTTTGCTTGACTGCACTCACGGTGAGCACCCACGTAGCGCCTGCACGGGGAGGGATTGGGAGTGACAGCTCCAGGGCTTGGCATGGGCTGGGTCAGTAAGGCCATCAACCTTGAGGTTAGTGACCCAAATTCATGAGATTAATTGTTAAAAATTATGCTGGTGTATTTATGCGTTCGTGCTGTGTCAGACCCTACCTCCTACGTACACACTCCCTGTGGCTGATCACCCTTATTTTTCCTTCCCCTCTTCCAGTGTTTTCTCTCCTGCCCTCATTGCATCTCTATTGATGCTCTCTTGCTGTCCTCCCTGTTGGCTGTCTTCATGTCACGCAATGTGCAAGACAGGCACAACAGGAGAGGCTACGATGTGGAGAATTTAGAAATTTCCGTGATGGTGTTTTTAACCTGTATTGTGGCCACACAAACAGTTTCCACGGGCGCTGTGGATTTATATGGGAGAATTAGGGAGAATATGGGGACATCACAGCCACTGTGAGAGAATGGCCCATGCAGTGTGGGATGGATGATGCTGACTGTTCATTTTGAGAGAGCTGCAAGAATTCAAACACTTTTCATGAATATTCATATGAAACGGAAAGCTGTTTAACCCGTCTCTCACATCTGTCTGGTGGGAGCACTTCAGTGCTTATGTGTTGCTTGTATGACTATTTGCAAGACATGAGTTTTAAACCTGACTGCTCAGATAGTGATGGAAATCCAATATGAAACAGTAGACTTGGTTGTGAAATTTGCAATTCACTTTGTGCGAGTTAGCTATACAAATCATCTAATCAAGGAACACCACGTGACTGAACTAAGCAACACAGTATGAATTTGCAAACATTTGCCATTCCCTTAAGATCTGTAAGCCAAGAGTTATTCGCTGAAGACATTCCCAAATATTATCAAATAAATAAATTAGGAAATGGCATGAGCTCCACAGACAATTCATAAGCAGAAGGGGAAGTGAGATTCATGGCAAAAAGGTACTCATTGAGCTTCTGAAGAAAACAGGGAAGTTGTTGATTCACTGTTCTGAGAAATCTGATGCAGTTTGCTTCGTTATCACTGTACATCGATGGAGCAAAGGGAGTGCTTGGGGATTGGGAGTCACTCCTGATTGGTGCTCAGACAAATGGATATTTGCTGCTGGCAGAAGTTTTTGTAAGTGGGAAGTTTGTCTGGAATAGTTTTGAAAGCAGATTTAGTTTTGGATCATGGGATTTGCAATATGTCTTACCTTCTAATTGGAAATGCCTGAAATTTTAACCTGCTCCTGCTACAAAATTCTGCTTTGCATTTTGCGATATCCCAAGCCCTGTGTTCAGCCTCATTCCCTGAGCACCACCTTCCTTCCGTTACATCGTTAATACGCTATCCTCACCCTTACTTACTAATACCCTGCCCACTTTGCAAAGAGGCTGGGGAACTTGCCCAAGTCCCCCCAGAAGCCTGTGGCTGGGCACAGGTTGAGCTCAGACTCCCACCTCCTTGTGGTCTCACCCCTTCCCTCTGAAAGGCATGGACTGAAGTAAAGCAAAGCAGTTTAAGCCTCTGGACAAAAGTGAGATGGAGTTTCAAAAATAGGTACTTGTTTTCCACATGCATTGTTCATTTCTGACACAGATTTAATATCTCTGCATAACATCTCTTTGATCCATACTGCAACGCGCCAGAAACCATTGCTTTGGGAGAAAGTTTGCTGTTATCATTATGTACTGAGTAGTGTATATAACACAGGCCAAAACGATTTTATTCCAAATTTGCAATGCAAACTAATGCACTTGACTGGAAAGTTGTTGCTCAGATCAAGTGGGGAATGTTTGTTTTGTTTCTTAAAAGGAATTCTTACCATTCCTGATCCAGTATTTCTTCTCTTTGGCACAAGCTGTGTTTATTTTGAAAGCATTTAGCACTTTTGTTGTTAAATTGTCATCAGTGTTTTGTTATTAAATGTCTTATATCGTGACCTATTTACTACATAGTATAATACACTGAAATGCTCCTTAAAGAGAACATTAGTTAGGGTGAGTAAATTCAAATTACTTGGTAAGTCATTGCTATATAGGAGTTTTTTTTCCTAATGAAGATTTAATGAAAACAATCAGTCTAACAGTTCTCTAAGTCGTGAGCTTTTGACAACAGCATTGTAAAGTATGCTTAATCACACCCCCATTAAAGTAGATTTAAAACAGCATCATAACCTTAATTTTAAAATTTAGCAGAGCAAGTGGTACCATACCTCTTACTGCAAGATATGACTCTCAGCTCCTTTAAGTGCATTTTTAATAGCTCCTGTGAGAAGCATTTCCGCAAGCAGAACATTTTATTGTTACTAAATACCACTCACTCTGAAGTCTCTGTTGTTTGGAAATGAAACTTTAATGCACGAGTTGAAACAATTCATCAACCCAGGGAACATCAGAGCAAACACACCAAGCGATAGGGATTCTGCATATGCCTGGACATAAGATTTTTCATCCAGTGAGTTCCTGCTTGCTTATCTTGGTGAGGGTCATATGCAGTGACAAAACCCGAACTTGCAGCCCGGCACTGACCCGCACCCCACTCAAAGCTCACTGCCCTGTTTTGCCCTGCAGACCTGATTGTCTGCTGTTTGGACATTTTCCTGTCGAATAATGCTAAACAGGCGCAGCGTCCAAAAGTACATGAGGCTTCTAAGTTTGCATATCACCCCCTGGACTTCTGGCTGGGGAGAAACAAGCTTTTTTCCAGGGGAATTTTTCCTGTTGTATTACTGAGCGTTCATCCCCATCTCAGCCCTGGCTCCCAGTCCTTTCAGCATCCAACCACGCGCTTACACCCTTCCCCACGCTGTTTCTCGGAGGGAGGGAGGGTGGCAGGGGGCTGGCAGTGTCACGGGAGGAAATCGCACCTTTTTTCTGCCTGAAACTATGATTCTCGTCCAGCAAAACAATACTAACAGTGCAGAGGAAGCTTTGATTATGCAAAATGGATGGACACATCACGCTTTTTGTTTTGCAATAGGTTATAATCTAAGGAGTTCCTCACCCGGAAAAGCCCTCCTGCCCCCCACCCTGGCTCTGTTTTCCCCTTTTCAAATGACATCGGTGGCACTCCAGACGCATTTTTACACATTAATAGAATGTCTCCCTCATGGTACAGCTTATCTCCATAGCTTTCCCTTTTTATTTTAGGGCAGCATCCTCTCTCCCTTCTCCCACCTCAGAAACAGCCCGGCTGGCTCGGTAGACAAGGAGTAAAGTGTTTTCTGCGTGACCTCTGTGTATTTTACGCCGTGGGAAGAGCAGAGTGGAATGCACACTCAGCAGGCGGCGAGATTTAAGCCAGTTCATCCTCGGGGCATTTCTGCCATAAAACGCAGGACTAACAACAGTATTTCCACCCCTGGTTCACCCCCCCCATCCCATCACCCCCTCCCCACCACCGCCTCGCCGCTGCACCTGGCTGCGCTGGAAAAGCCAGGGATCCAAACACAAACAATGGACACGGAACAGCAACAGCTCCCTTTGTTTCCCATGCAAATCCTACCTCCGATAGTTGTCACATCTTCCTCCGAGGCGAAGCCTAATTATTAATAAACAGAGATCCAGCGGAATCCTCCAAACTGCCACCAGTTGTTAAGTGCTGTCATCGTTCCCTCCTGGCGCTTAAACCTTTTTGGACCATTAATGTCACAACCCCTGCGAACTCATAGCTCAGTACTCCCCGCTCAAAATGTCTGAAATAGTTTGGAAGGACAATAGGAATGACAGGCACACTAGACAGCCATGCTTGAAATTAGTTATCTCCAGCTGACTTAAGGCTGTTTCAGAGTGCTTTTAAGGCATGCGTTCGGTCGGGTTTATTAACCTAGGCTAGACATGCCATTCCTGAACTGTAATAGGGTGGCTGCTAGAAATGCAGCGATAGGTCTAACCCCATTCATCCCTCCATAGCTTTTAAACCTCCCCGGGAGAAAAAATAGCTTCAGTCATCCTTAAACTTACTGAGGCTACTGTTTCTGCAGAGCAGGGATTCACACATTGTTTTGAAACTAAAGAGAAAATCACTCCCGGGAATGGAAGGTGCCGTAGCTCTCACGACCGATGTGAACGGCAGGAGGAAGGTGACAGCGTCCGCCCCCACCGCAAGCCGAGGCTGTCGCAGGAGTTAGTGGAAGTAGCGATTGGAAGCTGAAAGTTCATAAAACTCTGTCAGGCAGATGTGGCACAAAGGGAACGAGGGGATGTACGGACTGTACCGTGGTTTGCATTTACAGAGTCACAAGTGTACACTATACTTCCCAAAAGGGAAAACACAGTTTGCACATAGGGTCTTGCAATGTAAATTTGCAAGTTCCCAGCACATGGAATAACGATGAGCAGAAGAAACGTGAGCGATGCACGGCATGTGCCTGGGATGTATGGAAGAGGGAGGGGTGAGAGGGTGCTATCGCGGACTGTTTTCAGTAAAACCGTGAGCATCTTTGAATCCCGTGTCAGAAACATTAGTGCTCTGCTGAGACCTCAGAGCCTTTTACCTCTTTGTTGTCAGTTAATAACCAGCCTGGGTCAAGCTGGATCAAGGCTTATTAACATGTACTGTCAGTTAGTGCTGCTGATCTCAGAGTGGTCCCTACTGGAAAACTGTGAAAGCCACCAGCACACATGTCTGCCAGGAGTAATGGCACACGGGATGAAGGACTGGGCGACCTGGTGCCAAGGCAGGCTGGGAGAGAGCAAGCGGGGAGTTAGCACTTTTGCTGTTTGCTCAGCACCTGCCTGTTTTTTTGGTACCACTCAGTTCACAGCCCTTGGCTCAAAATGAAAATACCATCATGGAGACATCTCAGAAATGAATGACGCTTAGAGAGATTATGAGGAAAGCAGATCATGGTGAAAACCCAGCTGTGGCTGCCTCACACCGTGGGAATGAGGGGGTTAAGAGAGCACTAATGGCAAATATGCATTAGGTTTTTTCAGTGATTGGGACCTGAGGGCACTGAGGGCTGGTTAATGTGTGAGCGTTCTCCTTTGAGAAGCTCTGATTTGGATTTGTGTTGGTTCTTTGAACTGGTGACTGTGATGGACAATTTGAAAGTTACCTTTGCCAGGAGAAGAGACTGCTGGTCTGTGCTGAACCAGCCCATAAACTCTGCTTGTTTCCTAGGGGCAAGTGGCCAACTTAAAACCCTCTTTTATTCCACATCACTTCCTGCCACCAGCACACCAGATGCCCACGCTGCTGAGGCTTTACCAAAGAACATGTCAACATGTGTGCTCAGCGTGGGTTGCGTGTCTCTTCTCCTTCTCAACTGACCTTCATGGAAACTTGGAAAGCCATGGAACATGGAAAGCAAGCTTGCTGATGGTGCAAGCAAGCCATAGATGCTGACGGGGACATCTGGGGCGACTGCAAGCATGACGTTTGCTCCTGAATCAACATTGTTCCTAGCAGGGCCACCTTTGAGCTCCACTTCCCCATGCCTGTACTTGCTGCCGCTGTCCCACGTCCTCCATTCCCCTGTTCACCCCCTGCACCTTGCACAGGCAGTGTGTTGGAGGGGACATCTCAGAGCTCCAGTTTTGTTTCTCAGTTTACAGTGGGGGGTCATTAGCACCTTAAGCTTCTCCCAGAACTGATGGGAGCAAAGGGGGCTTTGAATTTTGTAGGCAGGAATCTCAGGATGGACCATGACATGGTGACAGCTAGCATGACTGCAAGAACAATATCTGCTTTGTGAATAATTTGAAAAATTGTTTCACTGCCACTTATCTAACATTTTTCATAAGCACTAGATTCACCTTAAGACAGAAAATACAAAAAGGGCAAAAAGTAAAGTTCTCCTTGTCCTGAGCACTGTACTTGTGTCTCACTAAGGGGCTTGCTGTGCAATTGATTTGTAAGTGGGATGACACAGCAGTTCAAGAGACATTCAAGAGAGATTCCTCTTAAAGATTCACAGGCCTAGGGGTGCTGACTTCGTTGGTATCTTGAGAAATTTCAATACTGAACGGGACACGGCAGTGTTCAGTGATGGGTTAAAGTAGGTGATCGTTGCCACCCATGTCCACAGCTCACCAACTATGTATGCTGAATACAAGGTGGCTCATAAAAAATGGATGACTGTCCCAGCTCCCCCCTCCCTGATGCAGTGAATAAATTGCCTATGGACCTCCTTGCCACAGTGATCCCAAAGGCTTCAATTCTTTGCATTCAATCCTCAGACTTGGTGGTCTGCAGGTGATAACTGTGAGAGCTGCACAACGGAAAGGAAAAGGAGATGGATTTACATTGGGTGGTAATGGAAAGAAGGGGGTAAACTGTTCAAGGTGTAAGATGTAGGCCAATGGAGGATGATCAGATAGATCTAGTGGCTGATTAGTTCAAAATGGTTCAGTCTTGGGGAGATATTCTGAGGTGCTCCCCCTTTCCTCAGGCTGTTTGTAATCACTGTGCAGCAACAGCAGCTGCCACCAGTGATGGGACCCACCTTTGCCATGGCTCCACTGCTGGTGCATTTTTCTAGTGCACCAATATGCTCCTTCCTGGAAACAAAATATAAAGCGCGATGGAGCACTGATCTGATTGGGTAGGGCAAGTATTTGTCTTCCTGGACTGTACGAATATTGCAAATTAGTATTGCCCTGGGCAATTGCCCAGGGTTCGCATTGTGGTTTCACTCTGCCCTCCATCTGCAAAATCCTGTTGAATTCCACAGCGGCTGAGATTTGTGCTCAGCTCTGCAGCCACAGACCCTCTTTGAGAAAACCCATTGCTTGCAAAAGAGTTACAACAGTTTTAAATGTCTCTGTTTCTGCCCAGTATTTGCTTAGGAAAAGGCCAAGGAAGATGAAGGAAAGGAAGAATTCAGATGATTCGTAGTTTGCATGCTGACTTTAAGTCAAACAATATAATGAATGGAGCAACTAATGCATAATTTCATTATGAGTCATCCTAATTATAACAAGAATTTGATAGACACATAACTAGAAAGCGTAACTATCTGTTACAAATACACATTTCTAATTGTACAGGGAAGTACACAATATAATTAAAGCTGCAGGTTACACATACAATAACCTTTTCTTCCCCTGTGGAGACAAATCCTCTAGCAACAGTATGAATTTGTTTTGAAGTTGCATACCTATCAGACGGCATTCTTTCTACCCACTTGCTGAGTCTTTTTGAAACAGCAGCAGGGAGTCTCACTAATCCATAGATACTTGGTGTGAATCACATATTAAAGGAATTGCAGGAATGATCCGTTAATGGCTCTTCCATGTTGGGTCTCACTGTAGAGTGTCAGTGGTCAGTGCAGCGCTACAGATGTGATGTGCCCAGCAGTTAATGGGTTGTATTAAGTATGTTTAATTACAGTGTCAATGAAAATTTGACTTAACAAGGGGAATCCTTCAAAAGGAAACAAATTCTGTCATAATCATCTAGATACTCCGGGGCTTTGTGGAGCCTGAACTCAGAACTGAGTTATGCAGATGGCAGCTATTCCCTAGAAAGGGTGAGTCCAGTGTGGGGAAGATAAATTCTTAATGGTGTTCTTGACTACATGCATTAATCCCACCTCCATCTTTTAAATGCAAGAATTATCGAGAAAGCCTGTTGGCATCAGTCCCTATATTTACAGCTCTGGTTGGTCTCCCTTCTTTTTCCTGTGGTAAAACAAGCGGCACCTGCGTCTTCTGCAACTTCAGAGTGCAATAGCTGACATGCTGCCACAGGAAAACACTCAGCCAGGCTGTCCTGGGTGACTAGCCATAAACTATTTTCTTTAGCATAAAGTCAGAAATCATTTGTTTACTGATGGTGAAATGCAATCCTCTGTTGTGTCTTGTGATCTCTCTCATGCTGAGAATCACAGGACCCCCAAGCATCCTGGAAATCTGTTCATTTAACTGAGTTATATTACACCGACTAGCTAATCACTTCCACATGCTGCTTGATTGTCCCCTGTTATATGCCAACTCTGTCTTTTTCTTGTATAGCTCTTTTTGAGCCACTCGCCTAGGAGAAAATAACTACATCTGGAGTGTTGTTAAATGACCCAGAAGTTGCTGCTTTGCCGTCTGACCATATTTGATGCAAATAGATGGCTGCTTGCTGTGAAAATCTCCTTGGTTGACAATCCATTGGGTACTTTTGACGATAGTTGTCTGAGGAGTTAAAACACAGGCTCCTCTTTGCATATTCACACTATCATTCTTACAGAACTGCCGGTACTAAATTCCTCCTGCGCAGTTTCATTGGAGGCCTTTCTACTCCCCATTTGCTCGACAGCTGCTGGTGCGCACTGCTCCTTCTCTTTGCTTTCAGCTTTTGCCATCTGCCATCATTAAGTTGCCCAGGTGTCGGAAATCTTCTTGCTCTTCTCTTGTAAACATTATTCTGCCTCCTTCTTCACTAACTCAACCTTCATTTATATAGAGGCTGATAGATCAGGCTAGCTGTTCTCAAAACATCTGCTACATTTCATACTTTATGGGGGCGGATGGAGAGCAGAGTATGTATACTTGTTGGCAAAAATAAAGACTGTTTAACTCTTCCTTCACTTTCCTTTCCATCTCCAAGAGCTTACTGTTTTCTTGCACTTCTGCATGTGCCAGTTAATTAATACTTGCCAGTTGGATGTCACCTAGAGCAAATATATCATAAACCACAGCTAATTTCCTGTGAACACCAAAGCTTCCCCATGTTGCAGCAATGTCTATTCCCCACTGGTATCGAGGGGCAGCAGAGATGGGACATACCTAAGACAGACATCAGAATAAACCTTTTTCCCTATTCAGACTGCTTCTGCTGGTGAAAACAGGGGCCACTTCACTGACTTCAGTATGTTTTCTGCTCAGATACGGGTCAGGCATCCTTTTATGATTACCTGGAGGGGAATTCCAGACTCAAAGAACATCTTTCACAATGATGGGTAGTATAAACTACTGAATTCTTTCGGCAGATATGATGAAATTAAATGATTTCTGGTGTGCCCAATCCTCCTCAATAAATCACTGAAGATTGACTGTAAGTTTGAACAGCAACAAAACAGAATCCAACAAAACAGGCTGCTTACACAGTGCTGCTTGCTGGGCCCAGCGAATGTTTACTGCTTAAAGGCTAGTAAAATATGTATCTGAGGATGCACACCCAGTTACTGGGGCCAGTCTCCAGCGCAACTGTTGATTAATTCCAACAGGATTTTCTGCCTCAGTGATTTTACTCTCCTCGGTTTGGGTCTCAGTACCAGTGCTTTCAAAGCCTGATTTTGTGTGCAACTCTTGGGCAGAGATGGTTTCCTGCTTTGAACAGTTCTGCTGAGCAGCAATTGCTGCCTGCTGCTTTCCCATTTGTTAAGCAATGGATTACTGTTCAAACATTTGTAGCACGTGTTGGTCTAAGCTCTGTGTGCAATTCTCCAAATTTACTCCTCTCCTGGAATGCCGCGATCAGAGGTTGTTTCTTGCTTGTTCAATAATTTCCTGAAGCACTGCTCCAATCAACGCTGCTGTGATTTCCTTGCTTTGTGATGGATAATGCATTGTGCTGTTCACCTTTCACAGAAAAAATCAAATTGCCCACTTGGATGCTCTCTGATTTTGCATAGAGTGGCTAGCTGTTTCTCCACCAAATCCTGATGGCCTTTTCTATCCACACATTCCTCTTCCTGTGTTAATATTACTTCTCCAGCAACTTTAGCAAGATATTGCTAGATAATTCTTTCCTCACCTTTTTTTCTACTCCCTTGCAAATCATTGGCTATGCAGAGCTCTCCTTTCTTCAGGATTCAAGTATCTCCTTTAATCTGTTCTTCCTTTTATTCTTTACTCAGCTGCTGCTTTGCTTTGGCGGCATAGTCACTACTCTGATGAAGCTCTTGCTTCTATTTCTGTTCTCTCCCCTTTTGAAAGGTCTTTTGCATCAGTGAAATGCCTGTTTGGGTTTCTTTGATGATTTGATGCTGTATGCCAAGCTCTGCACTCCAGGTGTGAAAGATCAAGTTGTGAAGAAAGCATGCAGAGGGAGGAGGGAAGGGGACTTGGCCATCCCCCAGTTTGGGGAGTTTTCAGTCAAGCAATGATAGAAGCAAGAAGCCTGGGAGTTAGGTTCTGTACTGTGGAGAGGCTATTTTGTAGGGCGGTGACTCAGTTTCCCCATTTGCAAGCCAAGAATAATCCCCTGCCTTTACAGAGTGCTCTGTGAGCTTTGCTTGAGAGTGGAAAGAAAACAACTGAAAATCTGTCTCGTTAAGCTTGTACTGTTGCTGTCTTGCTGATGAACTTTAAATTTGGTTGCGCAGCACGTTTTATGCTGTGTGTTCCTGGTCAGATACATCTGCTCCTGGGTGCACAACCTCCCTTGCAGTGTCCTCGCAGCCATCTCGCAGCTATTTTTCTTTTCTTCGTTGGACTAAAGGGCACCCAGAAGGAAGGGCTGGCTTTTGTATTTGTCCAACATGTCAGAGCCATCAAGGTCTCAGCAGAGCTGTCAAAACTTCATGGGCTCCATAGGCCTCTCTAAGTTTACTTAAACTGGGCACAACCAAGACATCCTGCAGTGCTTGCTCTGGCATGCGCGTTAGCTGCTGCCTTTTCACCGTGGAGGTGTGCAGGAAAGGCAGGATAACATGACACCCACCATGGGTCTTAACCTCCCCTCAGGTTGTGGAGGCAGTGGTTGCCTCCATGCTAATGCTGGGACATGTTGCGCATGAGCAGGACTGTGCATGGAGCTGGGGGTGTGCACCCTCCGGGATGGCTCAGGGTTGTGCTGGCCTGGGAACATGATGGTAGGAAAGACTTTGGAATTTTTTTTTCAGATTTCCCCCAGCCCTTTCTTCGATGTCGCTGGCTCTTGTGTCCATGATGACCACGGATGCTTATGGGATGCTGCAGGTGGTGCAGCCCTCTGTGGAGGGTGAAGGAGGATTTCAGTGAGAGCTTCACAGCAGCTGGGGAGCAGGAGGGGCATTGCCTGGGCTGAGTTTGAAGCCCCGTGTCTTTGGAGAAGACACATGCTGTCAGAGGCAGGAGAAGTGTCTCAAAAAGTGCCACGTTTTAAACGCGTTGATCTGTAGTCTGTTAACAGGTGCACAGAGGGGCTCAACCTGCGCTGGGGAGCACTGGCACAGGGTGTGTGGCCACCGCCAAAACTACTGGCAGAAGATTTAATGTATGTGAATATCAAAAATTCACCAAGGTTCAGAGTCTTTTCTCAGTTTTTCTGTGTAAACCTGGAGTGACCAGAGGGATTTGACGGTATTTACTGCAGTAGAGTTGTTTGGGATTTACACCACTGAGGGCAACATTTGGTCTTAAACATACATCTCCAAAGATACACAGGTTTTTTATAAAGTTATTACCCCCCTGTGAAAAACTTAGAGCCTCTGCCCAAAGCTGCCACCTCTTCCTCATCATCACAGCAGCTGAGGACACAGGATGTGTTTATGGATAAAGGAAATTGGGAAAAAAAATTATATTTGGAAAGCAAGCAGATGCTTTCCAAGAGGAAAAAAGCAGAATAATAAAGCATTGCCTTTAATACACGCTACAGGGATAGTCCTTTGGTATAAACACACTTTTTTCATTAATAAAAGAAATATTTTTTTATCCATCCCCTCTGATATGTTTTTCAATCTTGCATATGCAAAAATATTAATGTATCATCAAAGGCTGAAGTGAAGAGGACTCCAGAGGAATTTATACAGTGAGTTATCTCTGGTTTTAATTACCTAATGCTATTTGTTTACATCTGCTTGAAATTCTTTTATACTCATTATGCCTATTGAAGTAATACTTCATCATTCCTCCAGTTTAGGTAATTCTAAAACCAGAAAAAAAACCCCCAAAAAGGAACAACGTGTCCATAAATACACCTGTAATCTGACCTTTTTTCTGCTCTAAGAAGTCTTGGGTAGATTCTCTGAATATTTGTGTCTGTACTTGCTCTATTTTGGGCCTCTCAGAAATAACCTTGACTCTTAAATTGTGGACTCTTAAGACAGGCACAGAAGATGCACTGCAAGCTGGGGAGTTCATCCCTACCAGGGTGAGGGGCCATATCCTTAGCAGGGATATGCACAAGGATTTGTCCAACAGTACACAAATCCTACCTTTCTACTGCAGGGGTTCTCAGCTGGAGCTTTACGCCACAGAAACCAGCTATGTTTTAATGGTGAGTGAATAAAACCTGAAAAAAAGGGTCCCAGAAAGTCTTTACCTCTGCAAATAATGCCTCAGCTCCGGTGTGACCAGCTGGATGTTGCCAAATCAGGCTCTGGGGATGCATTTTGGCCTCAGCTGCCTGTGCTTAAAGATTAA
Organism: Eurypyga helias; assembly: GCF_000690775.1. Lineage (NCBI taxonomy): Eukaryota > Metazoa > Chordata > Aves > Eurypygiformes > Eurypygidae > Eurypyga > Eurypyga helias. The sequence continues at coordinate 94,420 of NW_010269934.1, forward strand.
AGCACCCTGATGTGCCTCCCGCAGGCACGCGCACACCCCCTCCGCATCGCTAACCCTTGGCGCACTCCTCTAATCCACTTTCCTCCCACCCACAGCCACTGCGAGAAGGATGTATTTACTTAGTTTTCATGCTTCACCTCTTGGTGCAGTAAACTAGTAAAAAAAACCAATCCCTGGAAATGCAATATCCCTTTGGGGGAAGCATGACGGATCCGGTAGTGCAGGAACAAAAATCCCCAGGGTCCCGTTTATCTCACACAGCATGTCTATTTACAGTTTGGGTTTTTTTGTCCCCCAGAGTTGCTATTATTTTTGCACAGAGAACTAAACCAGCCCTCTCCCTTCCTCGCCTCTGCATCCCACTGGCTCTTACTTCACCCTTCACGCTGGAGCATCCAGCTGGCTCAGTAACCCCTGCCAGGCTCAGCTCCAGCACCCAGCTCTAACATAATCCATCAGCCAAGGAAAGGCGACTCGTCGGAGCGCCTGCCGGGCTCCCCAGACGTATCATGTTGTCTGCAGAGCGGAGGTAAATAACTGCAGTACAGTAACAGGCCCCCGGCTGCATCGCTAATGCGAGCAGGAGCAGCAAGCAAAGCATCTCTTAGCCTGACTCAAAACCTCTGCCCTGGTCAGGTTTAATTGCGGGCCGGTACAAAGAGGGTCAGGAAGTCTCTTAAGCTGTGAAGAGCTCAGAGGGCACCTGACAAATGGGAAGGGTGCTACCTGGCATTGCAGGACCATTTGCTCTCTCCCAGCGGGTGTGCTTGGGGCATCGTATGGTGTAGCTCTGCAGAGCACTGAGAGGATGCTGGGGATGGCCCTGGGCGTGAAGCACCCTGCCGTGGGGCTTTGCTTTCCCAGGCTTCCTGCCTGAGCCTGGCACGGCCTTTCCCAGCGAAGAGCACACTGAAATATTTGCGCCCAGCGTCAGCGATGGGCATCTGCCTTGCGTACAGCCCGCGGGGTTTAAAATATCCAGAGAGAAGCAGTTCCAAAGAAGAGTCACCCGCCTGCCAGCAAGCAGCAGCGCTGAGCCCCCCAGGGGTGGTGGGGTGTCTGCGTGTCGACGGAGGGATGGGCATCGCCGCTGCTGCCCCTCTTTTCTCTATACAGAAACTCGGGGGGGGTGCCAAGGCAGGGGCTGTGTTCATGTATGAAAGCAGTAATGATATATGTCAGCATACTTGTCAAGGTAGGCTTTCAAACGAGGGGAAATTCATATTACATCTTTCAAGGCGATGGAGACCAACTCAGGTCTCAGCCCCACCTGTATAAATACAGAACAACTCCCCAGCAGAGTTACTCCTACCTACACTGGTAGAAATGGGCAGAATTTGGCCTTGCTGAAAGCAGCATAACAGGAAGGATTTTGATCTGGAGCCAATTAGGAACCCAGCACTGCTAGACTGGTGGCAAGTGATGTCTCTCCCACACACGGAGTGGGATAATGCAGGTCTGAGTCCAAACCCTGAAGATCTACTTTTTCTTTCCTCTCTTCTGCAAAGAAATCAATCATGTGCATTAATTGTTTTGGACGGCTCGGTCCTTTCAGGGTTCCCTTTCAGGGACCGCTCACTCCATTGTGTCAAGAGATGTACAACCACTGAACAAAAAGGCACTCTGCTCAAAGTTATTCATGTGTTTTATTTCAGTAGCCTCTTGATATTTTAGCTACTAGAACATTCCCTGAAATATTTGAGATACTGTGAATAAATTTCATGTCATTAATGTTTAATATAGCCATTCTTAATGAAACAGGATCAAGGTTCTGCGTTTATGTATTTGATATGATATATACTAGATATCTTCTCTACTATATAATTACTACTGTCTGCTGTAATTCCTGGCTCTAGATGTACAAACGCATTTTACTCTTAAAAACTTAAATCCTGAGGTGAGATTTTGCTCTGGAGATCTTTTTCTCTGTTTAATAATAACACTCAATAATGTTTGAGTACAATGGGAGAACCACCTAAATGTAAGTATGAGCCCAGTTACTGTCAAGTAATATAGTTTTACAAAGGAAGCCTTAAACTTTTCTGAAGCCCTTCTGATTTCATTGGGTTGACAGGAATATAAATGAGAAGAAAATTTCCCCCTTTGCTGGCATCTGATTTCTGAATTGGATTAATTATGACAAGAGCTTTTTAGCCTGCATAATCAGATTTACTAAAATTTCCTTACTGGTTTCATAAAACTGTTTTGTGAAACCAGAAATAAAGCTTCTTTGCCACTAAGTTCATATTTGTCTGAACTTTCAACTGGACTCTGGTATCCTACAGTCTGTCTTTGGTAATAATCATGCTTCAATTTCATTACTTTCTTTTCTAATTCCAGTCACTGACCATTCATTTAATTTTTTATAATAGGACTGGGAGATTAGTTGCCCATGCAAGGCTGTTTGAGATGGCCCTAGAACAGCCCAAGTGAAATGCTCCCATTTTTCTTGTGTTTTCATTAAGTCAACTTTATTGTTTGTGTGTGCTTATAAGCAGTTAGTGAAATACCATATTGCAATCCCATACATACATGATGGCTTGGAGGTCTGCCTCATTGGCTATTGAAATGGCCTTCGTGTTCCTACATCTGGGTATGGATGCTAAAAATGAAGGAGGGGGGATGAGACGCAGAGCCCTGGCCAAGGGCCGTGCTGAGCTAAGGCGTTAAGGGGCAGGCTCAAGAGAGTATCATCACAGTGGACAGTCAGCCACAAGAAAGCAAAAGTGAAGCAGAAAGACGTGATGTGACCTGCGCAGGGCACAGAATATCTGGGGCTGAAACCCCTCCAGCTCATGGCCTTCCATCCTCCTCTGTCCCCATCTTCCTCCCTCAGACAAACTGCGTCTCTCGTGGGCTAACAATCAATTTAGGGCTTACTCATGGACTAGATCTATGGAAAGCTGGCGCTGTTTGTTTTCTGGTAGGATACAGTCACTTCTGGCCATCCTAAGGGGTAGTAATATCACCAAAATAAGAAGGGGGCATCAAAAGTTTGAGGTGGAAAAGTCAAAAAGCTGCCCTGGCTGAGCAAAGAAAAAGGAAGTCCTTGGTGGGTAGGAGGAAGGACAACAAGGGAGAGAAAAGGTGTTAGTATGAATAACTTGCTAACGTAAATTTAGCACACAAGAGCCTGTCAGGTCCCCAAATCCAAGTCCTTTCCCATGAGTGACTGAAGGATATAGAGATGCTAAAGAACTAGATCCCCAGCCAGAAGGCTGTGAACATCCAATAGGCTGTTATCTGCACCATCCAGAAGCCTTTGGGTCAAACCCAAGCAAAACGTGTAATATTCTAAATTTTATTTTCATTTTTAATCACCCGCTTCTATGCACTTTGCAATACTCTGGCCTGTTTCAAGGAACAGATTCCCTAATTGCCATGGGAAAAGAGGCAGCATTTTGTTTCCACTGTTCATGTGGGAACTACGGGTCTTACATTATTTTACTAGAACTTGGTCTGTTTGATTCCTAAACCCCTGATTCTGTACTTTGACACTGTAAAAGCCTGTTTTCAACCACTTTTGAAGTAAAGCATGTAGAAAACTCCAAACAAAACAGAACAAAACAAAAAAGGTAGAAATTCAGGTAATAGAGTTTAGCTGCTATTCTAATGTGGCTTTGCTTGAGCCGATATGTAGGGAATCTGTCTCTAGATGGGGCACTGTTCTTACCGCCCTTCTGTGTAGTACTTGCTTAGCATATTTTAAGAAAAATATATGACTAATGTGACTAAAGGCTGGTTTGACCTCAACGTTACACAAAACTTTATGAAGGAGGACTTCTTTTTGAAGGAAAGAAGGCAATACAGCTTTGCCAAAGGTATATTGTGTCAGATAAATTTGATGATTTTATTTGATAAGATAATTGATTTTCTTGACAAAAGCAGTGCAGTAGATTTAATCTCTCTGGACTTCTACAAAGTATTTGACATAGTGAAAAGATTAGTGAAACTGGAGAAAATGAGGATTAGTGGAATTGTGTAAGAAATGTCTGGAGAGTTAATGAGCGTATATTATGTATTTGGGAAAGTTTGGGGTTCAGTGGCTGCCCCTGGAGTCCCTTTAGGGTTGGTGGGGGAGGTTGATTGCATTTATAATTCTAAAATTCTTGGCACAAAAGCAGAAGCTTTAACATTTGTGGGTGGGATGAAATTAGAGTGGATTAACACAATAGTGGAGGTCCAGAAAACTGTATTTAAAAAATGGGATGATCTCGATGGCTGCAGCAGGAGAGATGGACGTGTGACGATGGATGTAATCATGCAAAAAGCAAGGCTGGGCACTGAGGGAATCATGGCAAGCATTACTTCTGTGAAATGAGGCCTATCTGTTGGAAACAATAAAGGAGGGGAACATGAGGTCTGGGGTGCTCCAGGGGACCCTGGAGAAGGAATCTGTGAACCTATGATGATCAGATATCCAGTGTGCACATCACTGATCCAAGGCCTGATGAGACCTTACCTGGAGGCACAGTCCTGGCACAGAAGCTCAGAAAAGTCTGTTAAAACAGGAACAGCTGCAGACAAATGCAGCCTTTATGTGGCTTTGAGAGATGCAATTGCTGTCTATAGGTGTGTATGTGTGTGTGGGGTGTAACACTGGAGATTGAGAAGCGCTATTTACGCTCAAGAACAGCATTGGCACAAGAACAAATAGGTATAAATGGGTCACGGATAAACTTAGGCTGGAAATTCTGAGAAGGTTTCCAGCCGTCAGAAGAATGAGGCGCTAAATTAGTGCTCTCAGCAAAGAAATGGAGGTAAAAACAAACTACTTTTAATATACAGCTTCACTGCTGGATGAAAAGGGATCTTATGATATAGTGGACTGTGATTGCAGCAGATTGGGATCAGTGATGCAGAACCCCCTCCCAGCCCTCTGCTTTGCTTCTCCTGTCAGGAGAGCTTTGGTTTTGCAGTGCTGCTGTGAAATCCTACCCCCTGCAAGGCAGTGGCTGAAGAGGGTTCAGAGAAGAGACTTTGCACCAGTCCAGAGCACAGAAAATATCTCCCGAAGGCCAGCTCTGTGAGTCCATGCGTGAATATTCCCAGTGCGCACGTTCGTGGGTGTCAGCATCTTTATGGCCCCTGGATGAAAGAATCTGCTTGCTCCAAGCTGGGCACTCCAGCCAGGCAAAGTTGAGCTTGGCAGGCACAGCACAGCGGCTGCTCTCTTGTTCCTGCCCTGCAGAAAAAACAGGAGTCAGGCTTTCTTACAACTGAAAGATTCATGACCTGTGACGGAAACTTTTATCTATATCCTGAAAATAGAGCTGGGCTGATCCTCCACTCCAGGAAACAGCAACAGCAGAAGGTGGAGCAGACAGGCATAGGCTCCGCAATGGCAATTCTTTTCCCCATTCCCCTCCTCGCTCTCCCTTGCTGAGTGACCTCCAGCTGCCGTGGCTTCTGTCATCTTCATTTTGGGAGCAGCACTGAACCAGGCAGTGTCCCTTCAGAGGGCCGCGGCATCGGGTGCTGCTGGGGGCAGGGCTGCTGCTCTGCTGCAGTATTGCTCATAGGTAGTCGCCTCAAGGGAGTTTGTAGCTCCTTTTACCCCTGGTCTAACTGCACCAGAACCTCCACGGCTGTGGTTATTCCAGTTCTGTCTTGCTGGCTGAGCCACCAAGACACAGGGATGCGAGTGGTAGGTCAGGGCGGTGGCTGATGCACTGCACATCTTGAGTTTGGCGTGGCTATTTGACTGTGTCTGATGGAAAATGCCACAGCTGTGTGCCACATTGGTGCGTCTCAGCAGGCAGTGGGATTAGAGCAGAATGATGCAATTCTTATGGAGCACAGAAAAATGTTCTCCTTGTACAGGAGTAGCTGTCTCCTTAGCTCATGTAAGAAAGGCGAACTGAGAAACAGCATGGCTGAGATGCCGTGTTACTCATGGAAGTACCTCTTGGCACATTTTCTTAGGAGTGATTGAAGCAGCCAGGATGCCAGTCAAGGCAATGTTCTTAGCTGAACAAACATCTCAACTCATCCTGTAACTAATCCTGCCTCCTGAGCATGAAGGTACTTGCAAAGTCCATAAATTTACTACCGTAATCAAGTCAGGAGGCAAAGAGGACGCTGTTCCTGTGTCTGTACATTTTCTTTTAAAAAGTTCAGGCCATGAGGAGTGTACTGCACAGTATCCAGGTGGTGTTGTCTGAAATGAAAATAAAAGTGTGTGAGTGTCCAGGTTCCATATGCATTTGAGAAGTACCTGATACTTCAGGAGAGAAGAATGAATATTTACTTTTGGGAATCTGCTTTGTGTCACAAGGTTAAAATGGGAAATAAGCCCAGATTTGTAATCATCATAGAGGAGACATTTTCCCAGAGGTGAAGAGCTTGGACAAAACCTCCTTTACTTTTGGTGCTGTGTGACATCTTCTAGAGCTTCTCCAGCAGAGAGGTCTTCACTGAATCACTCCTGCAGTCCTTTGTAACTGGCACTGATATTTCTACAGCTTCTCTTTTTTTTCAGAGGAATTGAAAAGACTCTGTCAAATAAAGAGCACCAATCTTGTCTTTGACAAAAATAGCAGAAGAATTAAAAAGACCCAGAGGACAGAAATGAGTACTTAAAAGAAAGACAGACAGACTGTAGGTCTATTTTTCAGTTTGACTGAGTTTTGGCTTATATTTTCTTGTACTCTCTGTATGAATGCCAGGAGTCAGTGGTGCACTGTTGGGTCTGCAAACACCATCCTGAGTGCAGACATCTTGGGGCAGCTCTAGGGTTATGGAAGGAAGAGACTTGTCCTCCTGAAACTACCCAAGATTTTCTTCCAATGATTAACTTCTCTAGAGAAAGGAAGAAACACTCTTCAAATACTGCTCTTTAAGGAAATTATTAAGGCTCTTATGAATACCATTTTGGATTACTCTGGCGATGAAGGATTCATTGCCATCTTTTATCACGGAGCACTATGTGTGAATGCAGATGCTGATACTTTTCCCTGGCTTACTCCCAAGGAGAATGCAGCTGAAAAGAAGGACTGGCAGATGTAGTCTCTGTGATTGCTGAATGTGGTGTTGACTTCATGGGCAAGATTTTATTTCCTTGTGTTTTGGTTTGCTCATTTGTAAAGCAAATATTTTTTCTGTTGCTGACGGTATTTGTAAAACCAGATGGTGTTCATGGAATGCTCTGAGATCCCTGAATCTCCAGAATCCCCCACTCCATTGGAGTGGGCAGAGTGCTGCTACTCAAACCCAAGTTCACTCTGACCTTGATTGATGGACTTGCCTGAGTTGCTGTTTTTGTTGCTGCTAAAATAGATGCACTGAAAACAGCTCCCTCGCTTTTGCCATTTTAGCAGATTCCCTTTTACTCAGAGAACTTGCTTCAAGTCAAATGGTTAAATTGTGAAAGGTTTCCGTCCATCCGGTAGATGCCTCAGAATGTGAGGAAGACAGCAAAGCTGACACCATAGTAGACACAAGCTGCCCTAACTCAGCTATTACAGAAGACTTTTCCCCATCACCTCATCCGAGTACTAAATAGCTGAGAAGTAATTACTCCTAATGTTTCCTGATCTCTTCCCTCTTTGCACATGGTAGGCTATTCTGTTTCTGAAGCACTCGCCTCCTGTTCATGGCATTTGGCCTGCAGCACTGAGGTTGAGTCCAGACCCAGAATGTCTAAAACATTTTCTTCTAATAGATGGCTCACCATAAGCTGGAAATGCGTCACACACCAGCCAGTTATTTCCACATCATAAACTCCTAATGCTTCTTTAGACTGATGGGGTTTTGTATTTGCTAAGACCTGGAAATATGCCAATTATTCCCCCATGCATGACGCTTCTTTTATTTTAGCCAGCATTGAGTCAATCGCTGGGTATTTCTGGTGTTTGAAAGCTCCTCCATTTGCTCCTGAGTATTAGCTTAAAGCACCAAGCACTTCACAGCTAGGAGCACTCCGTATAGCAGGGACATGAGACAGTTGTGCTGAGCTGTGACCTCCCACCCCGGCCATGGGGTTTGCATTGCAGGCATTCCCAGGAGTTCAGGGAATTCCTGGGGCTGGGAGCTGAGATGTCCTCATGTTCAGGTTCCCCCTTGGTGTACTCCTAACCGTTTTCTTGAAGCTCTGTGTGCCACTGAACCTATTCCCCCACTTCTCTTCCTTTTTTCCTCCTCCACCAACTTTCCTCATGAAAATCCCAGTGAAGCAGCTTGTCTGGGGAGTTCGGATTTTTAGTGTTTGCTGGAAGGAGATGGGTTTGGGAGGGCAGTGAGAAGGTGCTAGTTAAGAGTCAAAATTTTCAGTGGTGGCTTAACTTCAGTACTCAGATCTCTGGTCATCCTGCGGGGATGCAATTGACAGTACCAAGAACCAAAAGGCAATTCCGCTTCATTAATCACTTTGCTCGCTGGTTTCTAATGGTCTTCTAGACATGCTTTGCCATCTGCAAACTGTCCTGTCTGCAAAGTGCTCTGCCTCCTCACCGCTCCCTTTAGTTTGTTCCTTTTATAGACTGCGGTAACTGCAGAATTTCTACCTTTCCCCACTGACTCCAAGTCTGATGTGCCTTCCAGATTCTCCAGCTGCTCAACACTAGTTAAGATTGTGCCAACTTGTCAGTGATAAACCCTTCTTTATTTATTTTTTTTTCCTCCCGAAGGCTTGTGTGTACAAAGCTTCCAGCTTTAAAAATCTGCTTCAGTCCTGAAGTCTGGCAGACAGCACCTCAGGCCAGGAGCAAATAGCTTTGCCAGGTTAAAAACAATAATATGTTTGGCCATTTTTTCAGGGCTGAGAGCGTAAACTAAGAGTTTGTGTTGATGGAGGAGTTTATGAGCTTATTTAACTAAGATGAGTTTGATTTTGCACGAGGACTTTGCAAGGGATTCATCCTCAATACAGCCTTATTGCAGCCCTTTAAATCCCTCCTTTTTCCTTTTTTAAGGTTCATGCAGTTGTGTTCACACAAAGATGAGAATGTATTCTGCAACTTTATACTTTGTTCTCCAAATGCATCCAGGATCCTGGGAGTTAATTCTATCCACAAGCCTACTTGCCTATGCACATACATGCAAATACACACAGGAAAATGTATGCATGGTTTGTTTTCTCTTTGTTCTTTCTAAAAGCTCTGACCTTGTACCAACTCTTCTCCTGTAGCTACAGGAACTGCTCCTTCCAGAGCTCTGCGGAGCTGTTCTCCACAAACAAAAGCTTTACCTCCTTAGTGCAGGGCACAAAGTATCTGTAAGCCACATTCATGAATCCTGGCTTCCCAGGCTGACAGCAGACCTCACCACATGCGGTGAATCCTTCAAATGCCAGCTTCCCTAGGGACCACATTTCAAAGGACAGCAATAATAGTAATGCTTTTCACTCCTCATCACAGGGCAGCAGAGCATTTGATCAGCACTAGGTCCTGACTACAGGCTTGGAATAACTTTGCAGAAGAATGGCGTATTGGCGTCCTCTACCCCAGAAGCAAAATAATTCTCACCAAGCCTCACCAGAGCCGCCTGCTACAACCGTGTCCTGCTTGCACTGAACCAGCTATAGGACGAGAGGTCTGGACATGACCAGCCACGCAGGCAGGATGTTGTGCAAGGAAGGAAGGAAGAAGGGGCAAGGCAGTAAGAGCAGTGAGATCCTGCTTTTACTGAATCCAGACTCTAAACTGAACTGATTCAGACAAAAGAGTTTTTGAGTCACAGCAAACTACCATAACATAGTAAACATAAATGCCTGCAAGATCACTTTGGAATTTTCAGCATACCTCCTGGTATATAATCTTACAGCCATCCCTACTTACAGGACTGTGTAAAGGTAGACAAAATCTCACACTTCAAGATATATGAAACCTCTAAACATTTCATGATGCCTAGAAAATAGTTTAGATGATGCAGTAAGTTACTGTGAGTCATAATGCACAATGATTAATAACAAGACCACAGTTCCTGCCCAAATCCCTATAAGCACGAAACAAAAGCTTTCCTGTTATAAACACAGAATCACACTGTATTGCTTAATTCCACCCCAAAGTATTTCAGAGCTCCAGTCCCACTGGATAGCTTTATAGCTATCAAAAATCCAATAGATGAAACCAAAAAGGCCTGGCAGAACCTGGACTGTCCAAGTTAAACCCTCTGAGATTCTCTGTAAATCCATCACAGAACATAAAAATCATTAATTTGTCTCCTGGCTTCACATTGTCCTGACAATATAATATCCAAGTGCATTATCAGTGGCCATTCCTTTGCAGTTGGTAACAGCCAAAAGAAAACTGGGAGGGAAAGGGCTTTTGGTTTCCAGCACGGACGTGGGCATCACAGGAGCTGTACTTTGCCACAGGCATGCTGTATTCTCTTGGTCAAGTCGCTTAACCTTTTTATGCCCCATCTCCCTCTCCATCCTGGATAACAACCGCTGATTTACTTCACAAGGTTTTTCTGAAGCTCCATTTGTCAATGCCTCTGATGTATTATTTATTGTCAAAGACATAAACAATCACATCCTGAAGATGCTGAGCACATCACCTGCATTTTGATTTCTGCCAAAACCTCTCTGCCACTTAGGACAAACCCTTCCTTTCTCCTTCACTAGCGTAATAGTCTTTTATTCAATGATGATTAAATTTAACAAGCTGATATGCATGTTTGGGGTCATGAAGTCAGCTCCCAATTACCGACTTCCTGTAAGAGGGGAGGCTCAAGGGAAAGCCGCTGGATTTGCAATGCCAGGATGGCAAAAACCTTTGTGAGTTTTGAGGACTCTTCGCAAGATGCTTGCAATTGGTGGTCCTGTCGGCATCTTCAGCAAGGTGTTGCTCAAGTCTGAAGGACAGCTTTTAGGGTGAGAATATGCAGCTTTTAGGGTGAGAATATGCTTTGCATAGGTGCTTAAAGAGCAGCAGAATAAACACGTGAAGGAAAGGCTGAACAGAGCCCAGATATAGCACATCTATCTCTGTTAATGCTACGTGGGGTAAACGTAGCTGAGAAAAGGTACATAAAAGGAAGCACATTTTCTATAAATCTTGGTGAAAATACTGGTTTGTTTTTAATATTTTTCCTTCTGGAGTCTCTGGTCTAACAGACTCCCTTGTTCCTGTTATAAAACCCGATGACAAACTAGGCAGTGGCTAGATTTAACATCCTGACTGACCTTATCTAACTGACCTTGCACCAAAACAGCACAGTGTGCTGCCAAATTTTCCAATTCTCTTCAGTATCTGAGGTCTCAGGAGGTCCATTTCCTAAATAATTTTGCATCTGCTGACCTTATCGCGTTGCCCAGGACCAAAACTGCCAGGCAGTCGGTGGGGGCATTTAAGCAGGCTCACAAAAGGGGGAGCTCTCCGTGCAAAGCTCTTCTCAGAAAACGCAAAAGCTTGACTGGGTGGTGGGGAGTGTTGTAAATTGTGGAGAACAACAAGGTGTGTGTTGCTAAAATAAATTTAGCCTCCAAATTTAACCAAGAACGAATATTTGACTAAAATCCTGCCACACTCTGGAGGGCTGTGGATGGTCTGAGTGGTACACAATGTTGCGTTGCTAAAGATGCATGGTTTCAGCTTGGGGAGAGCTCTTCTCGGCGCTTAAAAATAAACAAGTGAAACTCATATATCTTATGAGTCTCTGGAAGAGTTTTATGTTATGTCACTTGTTATGCAACCCAAAAGTGGGTTTAACACAAAATGGCACTGACTTTTCAATCATTAATGGCACAATCAACTAAAATACATAATCTGTTGCAGTGAACAGAGTGTTTGTAAACACGTGCAATTAAAGTGGAATAAGATTCAATTATAATGGGTTATGTGTGCATAATAATGCAGATCATGCAATTCTTATTAGTTGGGCTGTACCCTGAGCTTGGTTCAGGAGGAAATTATATTGAAATGTGCTATAATGAAGAGGAAATTTTAATGAGAAGACAAGGTTGAAAAAATATTACTCAAAGCAAGAGGAATGAAAGCATCCGGAGGCAGAATACAAATGACAGTAATACAAAGTCATTTGACTATATCTCCGGCTTTATGCAAAGATTGGAAGTTCACACTTGACAGCTGCCAGGAACTAGGTAGGCAGAATTTGCCCCACTGGTTGCCACCGTTCAGAGAGCCGGTTCACGCTCGCTCTCCAGATAAGCTCTCTACAAGCTTTGCTCATTTTAGGAGTTTCACCTGGTGCAAGTGACAGAAGCATTTAGCTGTCAGTCCTATGAGAGTGTCTAGCTTCTCCCTGGCTGCTGTTTTTTGGGTGGGGACAAACAGTACTCCCAAAGATGCTTAATTTAATTTATTTCCACTTTTTCCCTCTGATAGTACAGACATATCTCAGGTAGATGTTATGCACCTATCTGATCTTTCCCATTGTTTAATCACCCATGGCAGTTGATTTACTTCACATGAATTGCTTTAATTAACCATCACTAGGAATGGGGGAGGACCAGACCACATTTTCTAATGCACAGAAAATTACTAGTAAACAGAGCCGAGGTGGTACTGAACACATAAAAGCTGATCTCAGCTAAAACATGAAGACCTTGTCTAATTCTGGAAACAGATAGCTCACAAACTGCTTTACAAAACCCAGTTATAATGGGTACATGTGTATAACAATGCAAACTGTGCTACACTGATTAGTACAAGGCTTTGACTTGACTTAATCAATATTTGAGAGGTGAAAGCAATACAGCATATGAAGTACAACAAAATAAATGAGAAACCCAAGGTGCTCCATTGCATTAGCTACACAATCCTTAGGAGGCTGAAATTCCCAAAGAATAACTTGTATTGGCTTGGACAAGGCATTACGATGCCTGCCCTGAGCTTGTTGCTGTTGGCACAGGGCAGCTACACTTAAGATCATAAAGGTGCATTTCTGTAGTGTGGTAACAAGTGACTGTTACTGTGAGATTAAATTGGAAATCTTACTTGGAGGAGGAAACCTCTGCGTGTGTCTGCTCCCACAGTACCACCAAGCATATAAACTCTCAGATAATCAAAGAAAAAAATGTCCAGAGACCAGATTTCAAAGTCTGGACAAATGCTCACTAGAGGAAATTTGAAATTATATGGAGGAAATGATACTGTCACCACAGTTCACAGTGAACAATAGTCTCATGCCTATTCATACATCCGTGTTGTCAGGAAACTCCCAGCTAAGGATCTGTGCCTTCCCACAGAAAGCAGTAAGAAGCAAGGTGATCTTCTTGCTTCCCGGGGGGATGGGGCGATCACCCCCCATGGCACATGTTTTGGACTTTTTGTCACTCTAACTTAACGTCTTGCATTATGAGGCTTCCCTTGTCAGGATTTTTCTCTGTTTACTCTATGTTTCCATGTCTTGCTTCTGACTCCCCATACTCTCTTTTCCACCCTACCATGCTACTTAGTTCTTCCCTGTCTTTGGTGTTGACACCTTTCAGCACTGGATCGTAAAGTCTTTCTGTAGCCTTTTTTCTCTGAGTGACAGTATATTACAAATTTAGTTCTTCCAGTACTGCTGATTTAGCTCCTTTAATCTTTCTTTATAAATGAATCTCTTCATCCCCTTGATAATTTTTGTTGCTCTTCTCTGAACTCACTACAATTTTTCAATATCTCCTTGCTAATGAGCTTCCCCGAACTGAACACAGTGTTCCAGGTGCAGAAAGAGCAGAGCGGCATAAAGGTGGTCTGAACCTGTGCTGCCCCAAACTGCACTGCCCTTTTGATGCCCTACCTCATTTCTAATGTGGGTCTAACCTTGTGCCCACAGGCTTTGAGGGAGAAGGTGGAATTTCACCTACGGTTCTGTTTCAGATATTTAGCAGGCAGATTCTAAAATGCTAAATTTGATTTTTTTTGGGGGGGTGTGCACATTTGTCCTGAAGGCTGAAGTTCGAACTCCCGGCAGCATCACCCACGTGGAAGTCAAAACCCTGCCTTCTGTCACTAACTTAGAAAATACCCAAACTGGATGTGTAATTCAAAACCTCCCATTTAGAACAGATGCTGGGTTCTCCTAAGTCTTCAGGCTAACAAGATTCACATTTGCAGAAACAGACATGCAAAATTATGAACCAAAACCTCCTTTCCTCCTACCAATGAAAACTGATTGATCTGATTTGTTCTAGTGAACAGGAAAACTGGTCAAACTGTCCTGTTCTGTAACCAAGCCTGAATTCATTTTATGGCATGCTCACCCAGCTGCCTCTCTCTCTGGATCTGTTTACATCTTTTGTGGAGGATTTTAGTTCCTCCTAATATAATCTCATCTGCATATCTTATTAAAATACTATTTCCACATCCATTTCTAGATGAACAGTGAGGATAGTAAATAAAACTTATTTAAGAGTAGGCTTTGTGGTTCTTCCATGGTCTCCTCATCTTCAACTCCATGCTTTGCCACTCACTGTTAACCTTTCTTTATAGCCTTCCACCCTGTTTTCAATCAAGAAGACAGTGTTCATCTCCAAGCTGATTTAAATTAATTTTTCTAGAAAGATTTCATGAGCCAGAGTATCAAATGCACTACTCAGATGCAAATATATTATAGCGCCAGCATTCCCTTCATCCGTTAATTTTCTGTTTCTATCAAAAAAGCAATCAAGTTTGTCTGGTGAGATTTATTCTTGCTAGACCGGCGCTGTCTGAGGTTTCGTGCTGCCGGGGCTGGCTCTCAGGCATGCCAAACACCCACGGCTAGAATTGCCTCCAAGGTAGCTGGATTATCAGTGCCTCCAAAAATGGTGTTTGGGGGGCACTATTAAATTAATTCTGCACTGCAGGCTGAGTTAATGAGCAGTTCTGTCATTACCGTACCAGTGCAAACCCAGGCAGGACTGTGATTTCTGTTCAAAAAGTTGGGATCCCACGCATTGACATGGGGGTGCAATTTCCCTGGGGGGTTGTGGCCTGGGGTTGTGGTCCCTCCAGCTGCTGAAAGCAACTGCTCCTGTTGTGGCAAGGGCAACCAAAATACCTCAGGAAGCCGTGCACTGGTACATCTGGCTCAGCACCATGTGCACAGCACCCTGTTCCCTGCCCGGCATCGCTCCCAGGGTTCTCTCTGGGATGTCATGATGCCTGGCCAGGGTGGGGGCCTGGGGACCTCCTGCCTGGAGACCCATGACAAATTGAGGAGCAATGAGCTGCCGGGCAGCAGTGGCCTTTGCCACAGGGGACTGCAGCCACACAAGGACCACTGGGGGGATCTTTTGATGGACCACTTTGCACTGGTTGCCTTTGTATTCCTCACGTTCACTGCATTCCAAACCAATGCTGACTGCTTTATTTTAGAAAAGGTAGAAGATAGGTTTTCAGAAAGCAATGTTTTGGGATAGTTTATTTCTCCTTTTGAGTGTTTGTATATGCTTTTTTTTAGTCACTTTTTAGTCTTCTGTTCACAAATTAGGAGAAACAATCACGTGCAGTATGGCATTTTCACCACTTTCCCCAATAACCTATGCATGTCTCTATCAGGTGATTTACATATAGACTCATTACACTCAAGTGTTTTCTCACATGTTACTAAGAAAAGATATTTTACTGGCTTTTCCTCATTTCTGAATTGTTCACATTTCTTTTATCTGTCTCATTAAAGACAGATTCCAGTCATCATTAGTTTCATACCCACCCTCGTTTACTAATTAATGGACATACTTTCTCTCTAGGATTTTTTGCTTGTCCTCCCCCGACACTCACATAATAAGTATCTTTAGTATTCACTTTAAATCCTTTGACAGCATTAATTCACTCTGATTTTTTTTGCTATCCTTATCCGTTCCCTGCTGAGCTTTGAATGAATATGTATTCTTGTTTGCTTTCCTTCCCGCCGTTTCCTATTTCAGTACAGGTTTTTTAACCTCTCATCTTTGAGCAGCCCCTTGTGAAGTGACTGTAACAGTAGCATCTAACAAACTTTTTGTACATGCTCATTAACCATGCAGATTTGTGCATACCTGACTGTCATAGAGATTGGAGGGGGCAAATCTGGAAATAGCCCCTTGTGAATGATGGGTGCAGGGTCTGGGTCAGGACAGGGACCACTGGATCCTCCTAAGCTGAGTATCCTCCCATGAGTCAAGCAAGATGAAGTTGGGCTCCCAACCCAAAACACCAGCTGTTAACCCCCCAAAGCAAGCAGCAGTTCCAGCAGGTTCAACAGGGTCCTTCAAAGGATCCCTGGCATACGCCCAATGCATGTGCTGGGAAAGCAATGAACATCTTTCTGTCAATTATTAGTTCCTTAAATAATTAGTTAATACTTGTATAGTACTTTGAAGATGTTAAGTGCTCTGTAAGTGCTCACGTTATTTTTGGCATTTAGGGGTCCTTTCAGTCTCTGCTGGCAGCACCTAGTTCTCTGCACTGACAAGTTCAGTGACATTGCTTAGGGGTAGATGTGTTTAGCAGAAAGGATTAGTTGCTATCTCTCCCCACACTCCTTTTATTTTAGAAGAAAAAGAATTTGCTGTTTGCTGGGTAAGGGAGTATTTAGGTTGCCTGCCCCCTTAGGGCAGCAGAAAGCCTCATCCTGGGCCTCTGGTCCAGCTGAAAATCTTTTGTCCTGGGAGTGGGGAACATAGCTAAACTAGTCTGACCTTTTCCAAGGTTGCTCCTAACAAGTTCCGGCTGTTAATGCTTCCTTCCCTCAGCTGTGTCTTGGTGGGATAATGGGAATAGGCATATTTCCATCTTTCAGGCCAGGTAAACCATTAGACTTTTTTGCTGTAAAATCTAAAGTAATGTTTTTGAAAATGAAAGATGTTTTTTAAGAGTCACTAAGATTCCAGAAGGGACACTAGTAAGTTACTGTTAACACTGGGCTGTCAACACGTTAAGCAGCCTCTTGATGTGATCTATCTAAGCAAATGGAAATAGTGTCTGTGTTGGTACTGTTTATATTGTTCCTTCAAACTTAAAGCTCCTAGCTAATTCATTATTCTGGGAGTCTAATGCAAGGCAGCAGGTACTACAGTTCCCCCGCAGAGTCTATTTTCAATATTAATTATCTTGCTGTGCGTTAAGTAGTTTTTGTTTTTGCGTTAAAAGGTTTATGAAGATTAGATGATTAAAATGATAAAAACTAATTTTCTCAAGCATAGCCACTCTGCAGCAGTCAACTGGAAAGAGAAAAATATGTACACTTGGTTGTCTTGGAAAAATGGCACTATACCTAAATTATCATATGGAGGGAAGGGAACAGTGGGAAAAGCTGTTTTATCACAAATGTTGCTGTCCTGCTGGCCATGCACTTGTCCTTGTGTTGATGGATCTGCTGCTCATTTTCATTCCCAATAAAGCAGATTTTTGTCTGAGAAATTAATTTCAGTATATGACAGGGATGGCTATCACTTGCAAACATACCACATCTGCTGCAAAGCTAAGCTCGACGTGACGGCAGGGTGTGTGTTGACTGCTCTTTGGGGTGGAGAGGGGCTGGTGAAACGTCTTTGTGTCTGGTTTCAGAGCATTAATTGGGGGTGCAGTACAAGTGCCTCTTACAGGGGCAGCTGTTACTAGAGGATGATCTTATGTTAAAGGAATCTCTTTTACAAACACTGTTGCTGTGCCTTGGTTCCTTAGCTGCAAAATCATGAGGAAACGGAAAGGGATAAGTCACAGCCCTACCTTCTGTGAGACACTGTTATTAGTCTGCTAATGCTGACACATACCTGGTTTCGCTCCTTTGCTCTTTATCCCCGTGACATCCAGAGGGACTCTGCAGAGCTGTTACAGCTTCTTACAATATATTGCTGAATTTGGGGCTGTTGGGCCCTGGCAGATTTGTTGGTTTTAATTTTGGCCTAAAAATGAATTCTGAATTGAGGATTTGTTGGTTAAGAAAGATGTATCTATCCTTTCCTCTTTGAAACCAGTGACTTGAAGTGCGATCCGAGCATCACAGCAGCAGAGACGGGTGCAGCTATTGGAGCCCAGCCCTGCGAGGCTGCCACCCCCAAGAGCCCTGCTGTGCTTTCCTGCCCTGTCACCAGGGTCACGTCTGACTTGCTGCCCCCTCTCACCTCAGCTGCTTCCATCGCAGGCTGCGTATGTTGGGTGAGAGAGAGCAAATTGACCCCTGGCAAACCAGCAGCAATGCCGTACCCACAGACAGCACTTCAGGTTGTCCTGGGACTCTGGCACAAAGTTTCCTGCCTGTCAGGTAGAGGAGTCTGCACAGTATGTGCTGATGCTAAAGTTATGGGAATTAAAGTCACTCTTATCATTAGCAGTAGTCACCCTTGTTGCATACGTGAGGATGAAAACGAAAGAGCAAAAGGTGTTTTGTGAGATACAGTGCAAGCCAAGAAGCTGAGGACAAGCAGAAGAATTGGTCTGATTATTTTGCATGTGGGATATATCCATTTTATTTGGTCCTGTGGCGGCTTCTGCATTTTGGGACACTTTCCTTCAATGACTAGCACTCTAAATAACGTTTTTTCTATGAGGCTGTTGTCATTAGTGTTATGAAGTGTTATTTGTTGGTGTCATGCAGTCTTTTCAATGTCCTAGAATTTATTATGGGTATTAGAGATGACAATGTTTATCCATTTTACACCTTTATCATCTGATTTAGTTCCATCATTACCCCAGATACATACAATGGTATTATCACTGTTGTCTTGTTTCATTATAATTCCCATTTGTTTAGTACTTTATTTCTAAGAAATAATTTATTAGAAAACATGCCGAAGTATAATCAGCCCCTCTGTTATGTATGTTTGAATCTGAGGCGTTTGACAGAAAATGTCTGTGACTCAGAGGTGGCACAGTGTCTGTTTGAGGCCAGTGTTAGTAGACTGGGCCAATGAGCACACTTAATGCTGGATCATCTGAGCACTGAACAGCCTCTGAGCACCTAAAACATCTGTAGTTGATACCTCAGTCTCCTACGTGTCCACAGTGAAGGTTCCTCCAAGGCTAAATACAATCTCTGTCCTCAGAAAATGGGGAGTTTGTCTCATTAACATGTGTCCCACCTACAGTAATACTGACTGCCGTGTATTTGGTCTTTTAACCCTAATTCTGAACCCAACCTATATGTTGTATGGGGCTGCATAGTCAGCTGTAGAGAGGGGAAAGAAGAGTGGGGTGGGGAAGCAAAGCAGGATGCAGCTGCCTCCGACTAAGATGGACATAGACATCACCCTCTCACAGTGACAACTGTTAGATTTTTATGTTGAGAAGGATTTTAAGGATCAACTAAATAGAAAGTAAAGCCGAGGTGAGAATGCAGAGAGGAAAGGGTCCAGAAAAAGATGGCTGTGACACATCTGACACGAGGGGACTCTTGGTTAAGGGAACAGCCTCTCCACACTGGGCAGAGAAAATACACTCGGGGCCTAGGACAACTCAACGACTATCCTGCCTGAGAGAAGGCACTGAAAAACCTGACCCGAATCCATTTTTAGTAAGGACTGTTCTTCTAGCTGGAGGTGTTTGCCGGCAGAGTGAAGCGGCACTCAGCTATGAGCAGGTTCTGCTTTGCTGGATTCTCACGATGTCGGTTCTCAGCCATCGGGGTAAGGTGGTGGGATGCACCGACCCTTGGATGGAGACAGCCTTGACTTGCTGAACAGCCCTGCCTCTGACAGCATGATGTGGCTCATGTGACCAGAGTTACAGGAGATCTTGCAAGAGCATCTGCTGCAATAAAGGCAGGCAATTATCCCTGTGTTTTAGGGAAGCTTACAGTGACTCTGAGTTAGTAACCCCAGACATAGTGCTTCATCCCTGTTAAAGGCTGGAAGAGCTCTAGTTTCATAGTTTGTGAAGTGTCATTAATAAATCAACCTGTACAGAAAATACCAGAAGCAGCATTTTGGAACAAATTACATGATTTAAAAAGTATATTTCATCCAGCAAGTAATTATTGCACCCACTGATATTTCTTCAGATATAATTCAGTGAAAAATAAAATTTGTGTTTCTGCTATAAATTCTGGCTTGATTCCCACAGATACCAATCCTCAGTCTTTAGCTAAAATTTGCTGAGGCATTGTCTGACACAGAAAATGGACTCTGAGCTCTAATACAAAACCTAATTACAGGATGTACTGCAAGACAGGGCAAGAGACGATGCCAGAGTGCTGAAGATGACAGCACTGTTTCTGTCTTCTTCTGATACCTACTCTTTTCAAGAAAAAAAATGCTAGATACCAGTAATGGCATTAAATGCAGAACATGCACACAGACACATGCATACTCCCATTCTGAAAAGCATGAACTGCTTCTTCTCTTCACTAAAAACTCAAATGCCTGCAGCAATGTCAACA
This sequence comes from Eurypyga helias, assembly GCF_000690775.1. Lineage (NCBI taxonomy): Eukaryota > Metazoa > Chordata > Aves > Eurypygiformes > Eurypygidae > Eurypyga > Eurypyga helias. The sequence continues at coordinate 114,652 of NW_010269934.1, forward strand.
AATACTACAAAAATTAGAAATAATGTTCCAATTCCCAGTGCAAGGAACCTGTGGTTTGTGCACGTGCACAGGGGGCGGTGTGAGGATTTTACTCCCATACTGAAAAGCATGAACTGCTTCTTCACTAAAAACTCAAATGCCTGCAGCAATGTCAACAAATACTACAAAAATTAGAAATAATGTTCCAATTCCCAGTGCAAGGAACCTGTGGTTTGTGCACGTGCACAGGGGGCGGTGTGAGGATTTGGCTAACAGTTAAGGAGTCAAAATTGATTCTGTACAGAATCATCTTTTGAAAGCCTGTCTGTCTGTTCATCAGGACCTGCCTTGTGTTCCGGCAGTGATGGCAACAGTGTCAGTCACCGCAGCAATGCCCATCTAGGGACAGCAGGATATTGTGGAGGGCTTCATGTCTCTGCAGGCTTTAAGACCTCTGGCATCAGGACAGAATTCATCAGATGCCTTTCCCTGCTTAGCACTCAGGAAGCTGCACTTTGCTGGCAGTTTTGCCTGGAGGCTGTGTATTTACACAGACAAGTTTGCCATAGGCTGTGTGAAACAGCACAGGAATGAAGGGGGCTGGCAAAGGCAGGTTAACAGCATGGCTCTGAAACAGGCTGGAGGGAAAGTGCAGCAAAATGGGCTTTTGTGCAGGAAGACCTCCAAGCTGAAGGCTCAGCTGTGGCAGCAGAGTGCAGGTAGTGGGAACGGCCAGGGGCTGCGTTCAGCAAAGTACTAGCCCCCAAGGGGTGTCCAAGCATGGACCACAAGCTGCATCGAGAGTGAACACAGGCACCCACTCTCATCAAAACTGTATAGGTGACATAGAGCGAACATTAACAGACATGTTAGAGAGAAATGAGAAACGGGACATCTCAGTTATCCAGCAGCTGCAGGGAACCCACCCACGGCTTGGTCATGTAGGTGTGTGGGCTGTACAGAGCCTCTGCTCCTTGTGGTTCTCAAGCGCTGTTTCTCATTTGGGACACAGTTTGACATTATGGAGCAGTGGGTATGACCCAGTTCTTTGGGGGTTTGTCTCCCTGCAGTGCCTTATCTGACCTCCTATCCACAGGTCAATATTCCTGCTTCTCTTCCCTGTTGGATTGCCTGGACACTGCTGCAACCAGTGTCTGTGGTTCCTATCAAGAACTATTTTCTGTATGATGGAGTGGTGGCAACCTAGAATGTCTCCTAGGATCACCTAGTTTGGACTGTGCTGCAGAAGAGCACCTTCCAATTGTTCCCATTACTGCACCCTACCACTGCTCTCTGCCATCCAACTAATTCTCAGTACATGTTCGAGATCTTCTCATCCTATGAGCAGCACCACATAATCCTAACACATCAGCATGCAACAGCCACCTGAAATCACATATAGGCATTAAATGCATTTGTTAACTGCAGGGTTCCTAGATGGGAAAAATTAAAGATCCATTCTCTAAGGTGTGTGCTTGGTCATGCACCATCCCTTCACCAAGGTGGGATTAATATTTCCAAGGAAATACAGTCTCTCGTGTCCACTTCTAGAGAGTCCCCATGAATGAGCTGAACTAGTATAAATTTAAGAACACGCAATCTTCTTGCTTCTTTCTCTCTGCTGCATGGGTAGTAGTAAAGCCTTCTGTATGTGCAGAGCTGTTGGCTTCAGCTGAAGCGTATGTAAACCATCAGGGATGCAACATGAACTTTGTTAGCTCTCATTACCCAAGGATGGGCAGATCTGTTATTTACTGTTTCAGTGCTTACAGCATATTTGTGGAATGGTCTTAAGGGTTGATCTGGCCACAAAGAATTCAGGCTATATCCTGCACCTACACACAAGAAGGCACTGTTTATCCAGCATCTCTCTACTGATGATGAGACGAGATTACCTTCCTTGGTTGTGCCAGTTGGCATGAGATCTGCTGGGTAATGAACACCTTAAATTTGCATTGCTTGGGGTGTCAGTAGAGGAGGAACAACACTGTACCTAAGAAAATCATAGCATGGCAATGAAGATGAAAACTGTGAGGTTGCTCTCTGGAATCAAGGGAATAGGAAACAGCAAGATGAGACTCATGGATTTGCTAAATGTCTGAGTAAAGTTCCTAGAGGAGAAGCAATTAATAGGCTTTCTGGTACATGTTCCAATTTTCCATCATTGGTTAGGGCATTGTATAAGCTTATGGTGGTCATGACATGCTTTGTGATAGCGATCAATATCTAATTAGTCAAAATGTTAATTTCTTAATGCCTGAAGCTTTAAGCCTCGCCTTCAAGCATCAGCCCCTTGTGCATTACTGTTCTCCGTGACAAATCACTTGCGTTCTTGACCTAACAGGGTTAACTCCTATCCTGACAATGCCATTAGCTTACTTTAACCCTTATTTTGGGTTTGTTTTGTGCGAAAAGGTAACTACAGCTACCCTAGCCCAAACGTGCTGCAGAGCGCTCTGCCCGGGCTGATGCTGCAGCCCCCGCGGGGAGCGGGGCGAGCCTTGCCCTCCGCATTTGTTTGCACAACGAAGACGATGCTCTGCGAGGCAGCACTTTTGTGGTGGTCCGTCCCCACCATGGGGACGGAGGGGATGCCCTTCTGACCGCTCGCTTGCCCAGCAGGCAGGCGAAGGGAAAGGTCAGCCAGTTTGTACTTGGAGACTTGTTCCTTACCTTGTTAAACCAGAGGCTCCCCATTGGCAATAGCTGTACACCCCGCCCACACCCCCCCCCGCCTGCTGCCCCCGCAGCCTCTGCTGCCTCCCCAGCCTCTGCCACTGCGCCAGGGCAGCCCAGGACTTTCAGGGGCAAGGTACCCTGGAAACAGCTATGAAGAGCTCTGCCCGTGGAAGGGGTCACACCTCATCGCCGAATCATCCCTCTCACCATAGCGTAGAGCTTGTCCCAAGTAATGGGGTTTTGTGTGGGTGTCAGCAGATACAATACCGTTAAAGCACTGGTGGGGTCGTGCATGCCATCTGATCCTGACCTGGTCAAGGAATGGAGAACCTGCCATGGTTAGTGGGTAGAAGCAGCTCCCCTCTCTGCTTGCTGGAGCTCAGCTGGCTGCTTCTTCCAGCTGTTTTCCAGACACCTTTTTCTGAAAGATTAAACAGCTCTTTATGCCTGATACTTTCCTCTCATGAGCCCATTTTGTGTTCAAATTAAGTCACTTCTCTAACTTCAGCAGATATATAAGCTAAGAAACACATTTGTCCTCTGTAGCCTTTTGCCATTACTACGGCTCTGAACTGGCATTGGTATTTAAGCATTCATGAGAAAATATGGATGCTAGAAATAGTGCAGCAATTTAGCATAATGCTATATATGGAGGTAACAACACTTCCTCCAATTAGGCTTAATTTCCTTATTAATACAGCCGTGAAGCTCAGCCTGCCTTTGGTGTCTGCGTTGGAGAGATGCATGTTTTCACCCTGGGTTTAGGAGGGGAAGCTCTGAGCAAAAGGGTGGAATTAGCAGGGGATAAGGAGGTCTGAGGTGAGTCCAACTCTTCACAAAGGGCTGGGGTACATGACTGAGGTTTAAGATTGTAGTTAGTTTCTGGGAAAGAGGTCTCAAACATTTGAACACGGGAGTGAGAGGGCAACTGCTCTCCAAACAGAGCTGTGCAACTTCTCTGCTGGGGGAAATGAGATGGGGATGAGTGGAAGAGGGAAATTCTGTCCATTTGCAAGGCATGCTTTTCCAACCCTTTCTGTTGATCTTATTTTAAGCTAGGCCTAATCCTGGCATAAACAGAGCAACACAAAGGACAGAAACATCCCTTCAGGCAGGACCTCAGTTCTGTGCCATCTCCTA
>NW_010269934.1:118463-129546 GCF_000690775.1 Eurypyga helias
GGCCGGTGGCAAGTGGTATCACTGCTGTTACACTGGTGTCTAGGAGGTATGGTTTATTTTCACACTCCCTTTGCACAGGACCTTTGACAAATGTGTAAGTATGTATTAGAAGACAGTCCTGGAATAAAACAGGCAAACAGGCAATAGAGACATGAGCAGAGAAAAAGGAGAATGGAAGTTGTTTTCACAAGTGAGACAGGGGCCGGTGGCAAGTGGTATCACTGCTGTTACACTGGTGTCTAGGAGGTATGGTTTATTTTCACACTCCCTTTGCACAGGACCTTTGACAAATGTGTAAGTATGTATTAGAAGACAGTCCTGGAATAAAACAGGCAAACAGGCAATAGAGACATGAGCAGAGAAAAAGGAGAATGGAAGTTGTTTTCACAAGTGAGACAGGGGCCTCCTGCTGCCCTGACACAGAGACACCTTGCTTTTTATGCTTTCCTTATTACCAGTTGCTTTCTTCCACCCTGTTTTTCCTTCCTTCATCTCCCAATACCTTCTAGTTACACAAGCTGTGGTTATGTTTTGTTCAAAAGCTTTTCTGTGACACAAGTATTGTGGAAACTTAGTATTTTCACCATGCCCTGCCACCATCAGGCTAGCAAGCTAATTCATCACAGCTCTCCCTGTGCCTGGCAAGCTGAAAGGTGGTACCTTTAGATGTCAGTGCTCACAATGGCAATTTTATTTTCACTTGCTCGTTCATAATGTGCTGGTCACCAACCCCAAATAAACAGGGAACATTTCTCACTCCTGCAGCCATTGCTGAATCATTAGCCAATCTCCCTGGGTCCTTCTTGGCAGCTTCTTGCCACCTCCACAAAGGGCTTTTGGCTGCAGGGGGGCCTGAGGGCAGGCTGATGGGATCGCAGCACTGAGGTATGATTACTGAAGGAGAAGGTGCAATTTGCCTCACTCTCACGTGATGAGCAGCAACACCATGCAGATCTACAAACTTCTTGTTCCTTAATCAAAACCTGATATTCCAGCAGGAAGCGGTGTGTAGAGCCAAGCAGGATAGCAGGACTAGCATAATAATTAAAGCATGTCAGTAAATAAATTTATTGTTATTACTCATGAATAAGACTCTATGCAGGTGGAATGCTTTGGAAAGAACAGGAATGTACAGGTAGCCTGAGACTGTTTCTTGCTCTTCTACTTGAGCAGCACCTTTGGGAACCCTCTCTCTTGCTCTTGAGCTCAGCATAATGTAAGGAAGGATTTGTATCTGTTCCCAACTTTCAGAAGGGTAAAACTGTTAGAATGAGGCTTTGCTTCCCACTTTGATTAGCTCCACTGCCTAAAAAACCTGAAGTCTGTGACTGGTTGTCTCTTTCTGGGAGAAGAGAGATGACTCAATCCCATCTTCTTGTCCAACTAGCTCCCCCAAGGCACATTCTGCATTAACCAAATTTTCTTACCACTCTACCTACAGGTACAGGACCTAGCTGGTATCCTTGAGTCAGCATCTTTGCTACCACAGCTATTCTTAACCTATCAGGACAAAACCCCCTTCTGTAACCTAAGTCTAATATATTGATCTAGAGGGAGGGTGAAGAGAGCTGCAGGAAGATGTTTTCAGCAGAGGAAGTTGCATAATTTCAAAAAAACCCCATGTTCTGTGCAGGCCTAGGCACTGGTTTACATAGAGGCCAGGCCTGGGAGTAACTTCAGTGATGCTAATAAATCAGTATGAGTGTGTATGAGATCAAGACCTATGAAAATTGATAAGGGCAACTAGCCAGCTGCTGTGTGTCCGTGTAACTGCACAGACTTTGATTTGCACCAGTTGGTCAGCTACTGACCATAAGGCCAGACGTGAATGTGTGCCACGGGGTGTGAGCTGCTGCAAAGTGAAGGCCCTACAGAGCTCTGCTCACCAGATGCTTCATGGAGTCCATTAATTGCTTAAAGAGAAGATGAGCTGTTTGAGCGTTTCCTCAGCAAACACCGAAAGAAGCAGAGCGTTTGGAGTGCAGTTCCATGGGCACGTGTTAGCAGCATGTGGACAGGACAACAGGAGGCAGCAGGAGGGGCTCTGCCTGCACACACCACTCACCATTAATTATACCTGTTGGACTTCTGCATGCTCCTTCAAAATTTCTGTGGGAGATGAGGCATGACAGTACTTTATCTCTTTGAACTCTGGTAGAGACACGTCTCTCAATACTACGCTAACAGGAAAATCTGCAAAGCATGTCAGTTTGTTTTCCAGACTGTAGGCAATCTTGTTTGATTTTTTTAGTAGGTATTAGGTCTGATGGTGCTCTCTATTTTCAGTAAAAGAGGCACAAGTAATAGCTGTCTTGCTCTGTGTCATGAATGAGTATTTGGCTGTGAGCACCATTTCCCTCATTACGTTAATTCTGGTGTGCAAGATTCATTAAATACGAGAGAACAGACATTGACTGAGCATTCCAAAGCCTTTCCTAACTGCAGTTATTCCTTCTTGTCCTTTATTTATGAAGTGATTCCATACAAGAACCGTATGTGTAGCAATTCACTTAAAAAGTGACAGTAAGCGATACCTTTGCAAATTCACAAATAAGAATGACTTAGCCTCCAGAGAGGGAAAGGTGTTATTTCCCATTCTAAAGGTGGAGGTCAGAAGCCCAAACCTTGCCTAGGGTCTCTCCTGTTACCTGTGTAAGAACCAGGAACAGAAATCAGATCTCCTGTACCCCAGCCCAACCCTGTAACTACAAGGCTATTCTCTAGTCTCTTATTCCTGCAAGCCAGTACTCTATAAAGATGATAAAGAGCATGGTAGAAGTGTTTAGCATTGAATATTCCTAGAGTATAATCATTCCAGCCTCCTTTGGCAGCAGAAACACTACTCTTACATCGAAGATGGGGAAACTGGGACATAGTGCTTTGTGGGACCATTAAGATGAGTCCTACAGCTCTGGACTGTGGCCCCTGGTCAGTCCTCTGAACTCTGTTGCCTGTCAGTGCTAGCTACTGCCACTGAATTAAGTAACAGCTTAGTGGAAGAGGAAAATTAAGCAGTACTGACAAAGGAGACAAGGTATGCTTTTCAATGAGATGTGAAAATTGAGATACGGAGTTGATTAGGTTCATATCACTGTGCGATCTAGAGATGCTAAATAACCAGCTCCCTGCAGCCACGCTGGTGGGAATATCGACCCCATGGAATTGCTCCTCCTGAAGTGCAGTAAGCTGTTAGTACTGCAGTGCTGCTTGGAGGGAGTTATTTTGTCATGGGACGAAAGGAACAAACCTCTTCCCCTTGCCCTCAGAGTCTTAGGGAAACCTGTGTGCAACAACATGGCACTTAAATTTTCCTTGATTATTTTGCAAAGAAGATAGTGTCAGAGAAACATATAGAAAAACAGTGGAAAAGAGAAAGTTTAGAGCTGACAACCTTTCTGTTATCAGTGCAATGAACACGTCTATACCGTGAGGCCATTTCTATGCTGCAATGGGACAAATTGCAAGAAAGGTAACGTTTGAGTTGAGTGACCCTTCCTGTCCCTGCTACATGCTGTGCCTTAGCTGTGGTTCATATGGGCTGGGTGAAGGAGAGACCAGGAGGCAAAGCAAGCAGCCTGCGTGGCCTGTTCAAGTCCCGTGACTGAATGATGCTGGGGCAGATCAGCTGCACTCAAGAATTCCCCTTCCAGACAACTCTAGGGAATGTCAGATGACAACAGGGGAGAGTGATCTTGACAGTGGGCTGACAACTGGTACAGGTACAGTGATAGAGAGGTGAGGGTGTGCAAACACCCACACACCAAATGTGCAAGACACCAGGCAGACAGGGAGGATTACGGATGCTGAAACTTTTTGGAATACTAGTTTTCCAAGAGCATCTATCTTTGGTATGATGCTACCTCTCCAATTACATTATTAATGCTTTGTTATGTGAAATCTAGTTCTAGCTGACTGATGTACTGTATCAAGCAAGGCATATCACGGATTGGTGTGTCAGCCTGGTGAAATGAAGAGGAGAAAAAAAAATTAAATCCTAATTTCTGAAAGTGATCTTTAAAAAAAAAAATTAAATCCTACACAAGCAAAAATACCAAACAAGCTGCCTCTACCAGTCATTGCTTAGAACTGCATTACCAAAAGGCAAGGGTATGCTGCTGAGACAAGGTGGGTGAGGGTCTGGATGGGGTAGAGAAGCTAATTTTATTCCCTGTCCTAATGAAGTCCTGAAGACAATGAAAGGCAGCAGCAGCTGTTCAGGACTCACGCATGTCTGCCTGCCAGTTCTGCCTGACTAATGGGTCCAGGAGGATCACCTCATGGAGAATCCCCTGCAGCTCGCCTAAGGAAGCATCCTCTGCAGTTCTGATCTCCTCCACAGACTGCACTGTGGCTCAGTAAAGGCCCAGGTGGCAATAAGTGACCTGAACAGAGCTGCTTTGCTAGCGGAGGTTTGTCTGCTCCTTTCCAAACTCAAAAAGCACGTTTCCTTGGAATGGAAGAAACTAGGGACTATGTACAAACATCCCAGCTTCTAAGGTTTTGGAAAACCTTTCAACAAGTTTCTTTGATAGCAGAAAGGTCTCTCTCAACGCACCCAGCCTTTCTGGTGACCCTAGTGCTGTTGTAATCCTGTTTCTCTTGTGATGTTTAATCTGCAGAAAGCAGAAGGGCTCCTTGTTCTGCCTGTTGCTGCCAGAGATGCTTCTGCTGTCCAGGGCAGAAGGATGGGTTCTGGGAGCCCTGGCAATGGCTCGGCTTAGGGAGGACCGTGGGTGGCTGAGGGCAACATAGCATGTGGAGTTGAGTGGCAGTCAGGGTACCAAAGGATTTTGGGAAAATGAGCAGTATTTCTGGGTGACTAAGCACAGTGGTGAATTTATAAGGCTCTTCTGCTGCCTCAAAAAGGAGCATCAGAGAAGTGGGGCTGGGGGGGAAAGGATCAGCATTGATTGAGCTGACAGTTCTACTAATGTCTCTGTGGACACAGCCACTTTGCTTTTCTTTGCCAGCAGCAACTTAAATAATAAGATTCAGAGGGAGAAGGAGTCAGTGTCAGTACTGGGCTACTCACTGCTGTTGGTAATATTTAGATGATAAACTGGTGGCGTGATGGATGGCCATGATGCAAAGATACATAGTGATCAGTGCTCTGGAAATGCAGGTAGAGCAAGCAGGACTGTGACTAGTCTGAAGGTGACCCTACCAAGAGCCCCTTGCTACATGCTCATTGCTTTTGTCCCCCACAAATAATGTTTGTACTGAACTCAGTTGTGGGTACAATGGTTTTGCAAATATGTTGGCAGATGGTGCTTTCTCACTTTGGCCTAGATCTTCATGTTGTGCTGCTCACTGGGCTCTACAGTTCATGGGCAGAGAATAACTTGTTTGGTCCTGATCAGATCATGGCAAGCAAAGTTGTACTTCAAACCCTGGCAGAGCCGAGTGGTCCAGTTGTCCTGTCTCCATGCCCTTGGTCCTGCACCCAGTGCCCCCACTAATTAGCCTTTGTACAGGCTGGCTGAATGGCACTTGTCACACCATGGTTTGAAGATAAACTCAATTCTCAAACTCTATAGGAGTCTTTTTCCAAATTTTACCTTCCTTCTGGCAGTCAAGGTTGATCTACGCAGCTCTGTCTAAGCACCTCTAGCTTCTTGACCTACTGTAAGGCAGCGTGGGACTGGCTGGTCTGGGATGCACTTGTAAGATGATGTGAGATGGCATAGTCTTTGTCATCTTCATAGACATCAGTGAGGGTTGGAATGAATAAGGATAATCCCCAGGTAAGGAATGTGAACCATGGTGACTGTGCCTCTATCGGACCTGATGCTTGAAATTAAATCTTTTACATCCACTGTGTAACCCTAAACCCCTTCTTTAGAGAAGGAGGAGGGGGATGTAGAAATCGTGTCTGGACTGGCTGCTGTATTGTGTGCATTTTCATCAGCATGTAGGTCTGCACACTAGGAGTTCGTAAGTGTGGTTAACTGCAGTTAAGGAGAGCGTCCACCAAATCCCGTATTTCACACAGTGGCACTTAAATCTTACTTCAGTCTTAAGACTGCTGGACCTGGATTTAGGCCTCATTCCATCCATTTTCATGGAAAGATTCAGAGTAAGTGAAGTGTGTTTCTGGTTTCATAAGCTGGATGTGTATTGTATATAGTTAGCTGTGACGGGCAGCTTTGAGAAGAATCATTCATATGAATACCCAGACATCATTATTTGGATTCATATCTCCCTGATCATTATGAAGAGGTGATCTTTTGACATCTTCTAAACACCACGTCAAGTTATTTCTGAGGAGGTTGCTGCTTGGAAATGAGTATAAAGCTTCAATTTTAATTTTGTAGGAGTTAAATTGAATGTTAATAACGTCTCCAGCACTAGACTTCACATATAGAACATTATGGATATCTATCTAGTGTTTCCAATTAGCCAGGGGCACTGCCTTTGCTGTCTGTTTCATCCAAGGACAAAAGTAATTCGTTAGGATAGCAAATTGCCTTCCACTCTTGCAAATTAGCATTAGAGCATCACTATAGAAATAATCCATGCTATCTGGATTATGGCAATGAAATTGCTATAAATGAAAGATGTTTTCTGAAATAATATTTAGAGAAGATGAGAGAGAGAGATATATACATGAGGGGCATTGCTAAATAGATTTCAGTATTTATTTTTCTGAAAAAGGTTCTTTTTCTCCTGAAAGGGTAATGCACATCTATCTTGTGAGCAGTTTCCTTAGAGGGTTTAAATGAAGAGTGAAGCTTTAAGAACAAAGTCAGAATGGAAGAAAAAATATACTGCCCTGGGAAGCTCAAAAATGAGGCGCTTGGGGTTTCAGAGAGTTGTCATTAATCCCTTCCTGCCCCGAGGGCATTCCTATGTGACCATCAGGTTGACACATGTGTAGCTGCCTGGCAGTGTGCCACATCTCTAGGTCTGATGGACTTGGCTCTGGGGATGGCTAAACCTCCAGCTGTTCAGAATGGCAGTTTGTTTTCCTCCACAAACGTGCTCAGATGTTTCTCTGACCTATCTGAGTCCACACAAGTAGATTGTAAACTGCTTCAAATGTTTTTTCAACGCCTTTTCCTTACCAGAGCCTGGAAATACCAGCAGCCATCCCAAAAGCTTGTCCTGCCTGAGCACTGCCTTGCCGTTAGATCAGCGGCTGTACTGAGGCCCTGCTAGGACTGTTGTAGTACTTGTGGCTTAACTAAATGTGTAATAAGGTGCACCCCAGTAATGCAGGGCTAGAAAACCCAGGCACGTGTCTGTCTGGCTTAGTGGTAAGACTGCAAAGCTCACATACGCCCCCGGCACAGCACCAAGCAGTCACTAGCCAGTTCCCTGGGGCAGTACAGCTCATGCGGTTGCGTAGCACAGGCATATACTTCAAATGGGTAAAAGGAGGTAAAGAGTGAGTCAGAAATATACTCCAAGAGGCAAAGTTGACTCTTCAAAGTGAGTGGGAGCTCAGTGATAGAGCTGAGGGTGTGGTGGAGGAGTATCAGCCACGGGCTGGGCCCAGCAGCGAGGGCTTCCGGGAAGGCAGTGTGTTTCTGTGCGCACAGGTGAGCCATCAGTGCCTGAAATGGTTTGGTTCTGATCACCTCCTCAGCTTGGGAAACCTCTAAATCAAGAGATTCAGAGCTCTGAAAAACAGTTAAATAATAACTGACAAAATATAAGCATTGATTTCGAAAATGCTGCACAGGCATGATGGAAGAGCAGGTGTGTGATGGATGACAGAGAACTGTATGAACCACTTGTTTGGCTTTGTTCAGTGTTGAGTAAAAGATGAGAGAGAGAGAGGGAAGGATCTTTTAATAGTACCATGAATCTTAGCAGTGTAATACACAGACCGTGTAACATATTTCAGACCCTCCCTTCCCATCCTATGCAGCAGCACACTGATACAGGGACGGTTATTGAGACAATATCTGATGCCTGCAGACAAAATGTTTATTTGCTCTTATAAAAAAAGCGTGCTGGAAGTAAGGCTCATGAGTGCAAACTGGGAAAGAGGACAGATATTTCCAAAGCTACTGCCAGTCTCCTTACATGGACATGGTTTGACTCCTGCACATACTCGAGAGGGACCCATGACTCAACACGTGAATCTGAACTGAATTGCATTCACAGGTTTTGATTCATTATGACTCCTAAGCTCTACAAAATAAGAGCCTTTTAAAATTTTATTTTAAAACAACAACAACAAACCAACTCCTCTGAAATAATGGGAGCAGCTGTACCTTTTTCTTAGCAGTGAAAGAATTAAAATGCATGTATGCTCTGACTCAGGTAAATCTCAAGTTTCCCGTGTGTACTGTTGAGACTGTAAATTTGGAGAAAGGCTGCTGCGGGAAGGTGAAAGTTCCCTTTCCAGATGAGGACTTGGCTCTTCTTGCTCAAATGCACACACGTTTTCAAGATTATTTGCTTTGTGGTAGACAGCTCTAAATCCAGGGCTTTCAGCCTCTTAACAAAGCTCCCGAACATGTTGAATGCATGTGCAATAGACAGGATTCGGGGAAACTGAAACCTGTTGTATGTCTGCCAAAAAGAATAGCACATCTGCAAAAAGGAATACCAAATTGGGATGCCTAATGCACTCAGAGCAGGAACACGGTAATTTCAGAGTACCTGGAGTAGATACAAGCATGGCCTGCACCTGCAGAACTAGGCCTGGAGCCATGGCAAATCTGTCCCCAAAATGTCTGGCTTTTCAGTTAGCACACTGGAAAATATTAAACGTTTTGGATCTTCAGGTGTTCAGCTGACCAACAGATGTAGGTTTGAGGCTAGGTATTGCAGCAGTGTGAAGTTTGCTCTGGTAAACTGGGTAAAACCCAAAGCTGTGGTATGATGAGAAGATGTTGGTGCTCTTCTGAGCTACCTGCTTCGAAGCTGGTGTCTCTGTGGTGTAGCTACACCTCAGGATACACTGAAAGGCTTTGTAGCAGGACTACAGACTTTCTGTATTTTGTGGTATTCACTTGGCTGTCACTCAGACAAGGCACTGAAGGTCTAGTTTTGCAAGGTGTAATTTTCTCAGGTTCAAACTTTGTTTTGGATTTCCATCTGATTCAGATTTTTAAAGCAAATACGTAAAATGCAAATCAACCCTTTAGTATTTCAGATGGAGCAAAATTTAGGCACAGAAGAAAATACTAAAAAAAAACCCCATCAATCAAACCATCAGTCTGGGGTTGCCTGAAATTTTGTCTCCTGAGTCTGCAGAGCTGGTAGCTGAGCTGAAATCAGTGGGTAGCAGTGCTCCAACTTGAAGCAAGGCTTTGGAGGAGGAAGGGGTGCACAGGCTGCTGTCTGCATGCCCCTGGGATGGAACAGGGAAAGTAGGACCATAAGCGTGTGTGTCATGGATACAGGGAAAGCAACCAGGCTTGGATGAACTAAATCCCTGCTCTATGGCTAATCTTTCTGCAGAGGGACAGCTCTGAAAGGAGCCATGCCCCTGCCACTGAAGTCAGAGGGACCTGCTGCTGCGACTGATTTCACCCAGTGCAGGTGAGAGCAGAGTCAATGGTGTTACATCCCCAGCATCCAAGGCCTCTGCTCCTTTTCCCAGAGCTACCAGTAACACACAGACAAGTACCCCACCATTTCCAAACAGCCTCCACACCTGAAACTGGTGAGCTCAGTAGACTACTAACATGCAGGGCTGTGATAGAGTCAGAAATTCAGGGTTAACTGCATTAACCTGGGTCATGCTTGAACACGCTGATGCCAGCTATTCATAACAGATCAAAGTTCTTAGTGCTCAGCCAGAGGATAAGGTCAGAAACTGACATTTTTTTATTCTAGTTTTTAGAAATACTGCCTCCAAATATACAGATGAAGCCCATTCCTCACTTAAAAGTTAATATTGTGATAGCAATACCAATACAGTGAAGGAATACATGTCACTCAAACGGTATCGCAGACTAATGTAGGCAACCATGTATTTCCTAAAAAGCTGTAAAATGGTTAGTGTTTGCATGCACAATCTTTCTTTTGCTGGGAAAGATTTCAGCTTTTCAGATGTCTGAAAACACAGGCAAAGACCGGCTGTGCATGTAGCCTGTTAGCTCTCCTCCAGAGCTGAAAGCCTGCTCATAAAATGAAAAAAATGAACGCTCCAAACGGGCCTTATCTAAGCCATCCTGCATCACTTCTGTTATTTGTTGGCTAATGCAGGGCCAGCTGTCTAGTTGGTGAAACAGAAGCATTAAATTAGAGAAATCTTAGAAAATGAAGACTGGGAAGCCCCTTAAAGGTCACCTGGTCCATCTGCTGCCCTGCGGCAGGTTCAGCTTTACCTGCACCACTTCTCTCTGGTTTGTCTAGCCTCTTTTCCAAAATCATCAGTGATGGCAATTCCAGAATTACCCACTGTTAGGTAAAAAGTTAAAGATGTGCTTCACGAAAAATACAACTGTTCAGCTGGTAGCTTCTCTCTATGAGGTTAATTTGATGTACAGCACATCTACTGTGTGGTGTACTAATGCTTCAAGGAAATGTCCTTTGGAGACATGCAAATCTCAGCACTGGCAAATGGGAGATAAATGCTTTTGCCTGTAAGGTTGTCATTGGTAACGTGCACAGATAAATTTTGGCTAGATGGGATTTTTGGTGTAATGTACTTATGCAGCTGCCTTTAAGACCTTAATTGTAATGAATATGATTAGCCTGTAATTCTCTGAGAGGCTGCAGCGTGACAGGGATGGGAGTGCTTGCTTCCAACCTACACAGGCCAGACAGCACACAGCCTAGCAGAGGATGTTGCTGTCCCACTGGCTGCTTGCTTTAATTAACCTACCAGGGTTGTTTAGTCTGTACAGTGATTAAGCATGGCTATAACCCTTTATACATCCCATCTGCACTCTTTTTAACTGTCTGCAGCCTCTCCCTAGGTACATAATTTCAGACTTTACAGGAAAGTTACTCTATTGCTTCCATGTTTCTTTTACCGTTTTGCCAATTTCCTAGGCACATTCTGAGAAGCATTCCTGTACTGCCCTACTAGTGAGTTCATTGAGACTTTCACTTTCTTGTTGATTTCAATGAGACTCTTGGCGTCAATGGGAGTTTCACTTTCTTGTTGATTTCAATG
>NW_010269935.1:0-9464 GCF_000690775.1 Eurypyga helias
CACTCTGTGAATCTGTGAATCTGGTACTATAATCACAAACTCCATTTGGAATACAGTCATTGTCTGAAGCCATTTCTTTATTAACAGAAAAACTCCGAAAAATTGCCATAAACTAAAAAAGGAAGGAAAGGCAAGGAAAGGACCTTTTCAGTGTAGTTTTGTGATTGTCTCTTGCAGAATATGTAGGCTTTGCTGAGTCTGAAGCAAAGATATGAGCTATGTCAAGAAGTCACGGACAATTACAAGAAAATGTCATTTCATTAATATTCATTACTGGAGATCTGGAAATTAACTGTGTTGACCTAACTTCCCAAATGAAAATCTAAAGAGGGAAATGAAATCTCAAAGAACTGGTTTCTTATTTCTGACAAAGGTGAGCATTTGCAGCTCCTGTACTCCTTTTAATGTCCTACAACTCCTCCTGCCTAATCCAGATCTCTTCCCCAAAATGATTTCTCCTGGCAGACTTAAATACTTGTTCCTGCCTAAAACAAACAAACAAACAAAAACCCAACAAAAAAACCCACCAAAAACCCAAAACCAAATAAACACAAAACCAACAACAACAAAAAAAACCCCCGAATGTAACAAGTATGAAAGTGATCATTTGCTGCCCTCTTCCAGAAATTTTGGAAGCCCCTGTAGCCCTTCTGGTTGTAGAAACCCACCGGGAAACGTACAAGCTAAGGGAAATTCAGTTGTCTTGAAGTATTAGCTAGTCCTGATTAACTGCTTGTAATAGTAGCCCTCTTTTGAATATTTTTCCTATTTCCAACTCCTTGCCCCAGTGACCTTAGCAAGATTTTTTCTTGGAAATCATCAGGTCTGAGTCTAACTGAGCAGCACTGGAAAGTGCATACATAGAGCAACAGCATGTGTCGGGCTGAGGATCCTTCTCTAGTAAATGTTAACACACACTAAATAATCAGGCAGGAGGTTAGGCACAGGAGCACTACCTTTCTCACTATTAGGTGGGTTTCCAGGCTGCATCCTACTCTAGCACTGCACCTGCCGTTCGCAAAAGCTGCACGGTAAGGGCTTTGCCCTGATTTACAGCAGTGATTGCACAGATTTGCCAGGACAGATTTGTTGGAGCAGCATTACAGCTGTTCAGTCACATCTCAGGCTTCAGAGGGGAATGAGAAGAGGATGCTGCCCTTCCTTTGGCGTGTAGGAAGGCCCCATGTCCTCACCTTCCCTGCAGCACTGGTAAGAAACAGATAAACGGGAAACCTGAGCTGGGGGCAGACACACCAGAAAACTCTGGGAAATTTTAAAACAACTGAAAGCAAAGTTTTACAATGGGAATTAGCAGGAGAAGTTAAACCTAAATGCTGCCATCTGCACTGCTTGTAGCATAAAGTACAAGATGTACATATGGGGCTGCCAAAGGTTTAGCAGATACATTCTTCTCTAAAAGCCCAGAGATGCTGCACTGATGGTGGGACTGCGACAGCCTTTGGCAAACAGAGCTGTGCTCAAAACTCAGAAATGGAACCACCTCATGCATTTTGGATGGACGTTTGTCAAAGTACTGTTTTATTGTAGCAGCAGCGGAGGCTGAGGCTGTTGCTTAAACCCCCACAAAAACACTGAAGAGAGAAATATATATATACTTGCTCAGTAAAAAGCAAAAGTCACAACCAAATAGACTGTCTTTTCCACAATATTTATAGTTTTGCACCTAGTAGCAGCACTCACAATCAAAGCAACTGCTCACCAGTCTTCATTAATATTCAGAGCAGCAAGCCAAGTAACACAACTCAGAACTGGTGTCTCTTCCCAATACTTCATGAATATTTATGGCTCTATAGGTGATTTAGCTTACTTATATAAGTTCATGGTGGTAAATCATGATACTAAAGTTAACTTAAACTGTGGCCTTTCAGGCTAAGTAGGATCTAAAAAACTCAGATAAGAATTAATGTTACTATCTTCAATAACTTCCATTTTCATAGTATTTATCCTTGTAATTCAGCTTGTATTGAATAAAGATTTTTCATTTGCAGCATAAAGACTCTTTGCAAAGTAAAATTGAAACAAAGTCATGTTGTGGCCTGCTAAGGTAGCGAGACTTTTTCCAGAAATCATCACCATTTTCATTATGACTCCAGGCATATTGGGGACATGTTACAGACCGGATCCTGTTGGTATAATAGAGTAATAAATTATTCTTATTATTAATTAATATTTGATAAAAAATTCAGTGACCTATTAGAGGTCTTCCCATGTATCTTTTTTTAACAGCCAGATATTTAGTCTAAACCATTCTGCAGAGTCCCTCCACACTCGGTGCGGATAACCCAGAACCTCCAGAGGGTGTTTCATGACCTCTACCCAAACACTCATTACCTTCTCAAAAGCTAAAGGGTCCATTTCCGAACTGTGTGAGGGAGCTGTAAGAATGACTGTGTGGGATGTGGAATGCAGATCTGTGGACAGCCATGATTCATAGGAGGGCAAAGTGGGTTTCCTTATCTATTATATATTTGCCTATATGTATTTCTGGTCTCTCTAAAAGTGGTTCACAATTTTCTTACATGTAGACCAATGTGATAATAAGCAAGTGTTTTCTTAATTGTTTCAGACTAATGAAGTAAGTGATGGAGTTCAGCTTCATATTCACAGCCTCTACATTGCCTCCAAAAAACTGTTTTTCAGACTGCACACAGGCAGACTTCAGTCATGATCTCCAAGAATTTCAAATAATTTGAACTTATTTCTTAAACCCTAAAAACCTGTAACTTGGTATAAAGGATTCTTATTCCCCATGTTTTAATCTTTTGAAAGACATAGGCAGAAACCCCCAAAAACTTTACCTAGTTTCAATACACTTCATAACAAGCCATGGAGCACATAAGAAACCTAACAAGAAAAAAAAATTCATGGTAGTACAACCTCTCTTGCTCTAAGCAACAGATTTTAGTACTGCACCTTAATATCACCAATAGTGCTTCTGCTTTCAGAAGTGCAGATATTGCCTCTTTATATTGTTTAGAAAATATGATTCCAATTTGGCTCCAGTGCAGTACTGTGCCATCTGGTTTTGCATTTGAGCACTTTTTTTTGCAAGGAACAACCAACTAGGAGTCAAGCTTTCAATTTCAGCTATTAATTGCATGCATGAGACCTTTGTAGTGATACTGATTGCCCTACAGCATGTATAAAGACATTGCAATGAAGCTGCCACATTTAAGAATCAGTTCAAGTGTCTAAATTCTCATTTCCTAACAGAGAGATCTGCAGCCTTTTAAGAGTGGTGTGGCTGGACAGAATTCCTTTTTGCAATTAGAGCTGATGTGTGCTGGCACAAGCTCAGCAAATGTTGGAGATGCTGTTAAAGCAAAATGCACCCAATAGACCAATGATGCCCCTTTCCTTGCAGGGAGACAAAGGTTTGCTGCACAGCTGGTCCCCTCTGCTTACTTCAGTGCTCCTCTCCTAGCCATGCCCACTCCCAAAATCTGCCCAAGTGCCCTCTGAGGTATGTGATATAAGTTGACAAATCTTGCAGTAGTATAATGGTGTTTAAGCTACCCAGCACTTTATGGTGCTGATAGAGTAGTATGCATAAAATTAGCTAATGATGCAGAATCTACTAGTGTTCATTCTTTCATACATTATTGCTGTCAAACTGATAATAGAGCAGAATCCACTCTCCCACCTACCCTTTTCCTTGGGTTTAGAAAGCAATTTCCTTCTCTAAAAAGGGAGTTCTGGGGCGCTAGCTAACGTTATAGTAGAACAAGTATTGTTCCAAAGCCCTAGTACTTAACTGGGGAAACAGAAGGACTGAGATAGAGAAAGTAGACAAATAAGTCTAAAGGTTTAAATGTGAGGAACAAATTAAGTTTCTCAGCTCAGGACTGCTTTCTACTCACTTGGCCAGTGGGCTCAGTAGGGCCTGACCTGCAGTTCGGTGGGAGTGCTATGGTACCCAGCTGTGTGGGTACTGCATCCCTACCCCAGTCTTTAGACACAGAGATGTGTAAAACATGTTTGTAAATCTCAAGTGAATGTTCAGAAGTACATGGCTCTGTTCCATAAATTAATGTTTACACTGAAAG
Organism: Eurypyga helias; assembly: GCF_000690775.1. NCBI lineage: Eukaryota > Metazoa > Chordata > Aves > Eurypygiformes > Eurypygidae > Eurypyga > Eurypyga helias. Next base: position 4,068 of record NW_010269935.1, read on the forward strand.
AAGCTCTAACCATCTGCTGAGGCAACTTCAATCTCTCTTTGAGATGTTGCTTGGCCTGAGGATCTATCCTGAGCTCTGTTTTGCCGGGTTTAGCTAGCCTTTACTTTTTATACAGGGGCAGATCTTTAAGGGTGATGGAGCATATTATGAGGCTGGAGTAAAAGTGGGGAGAAAGGAGCTTTTTTCCTCAAAAGATTGTTTGAAGACTCTCCCAAGGCAAGTACCACCAGCTACAAGTGTCAATGAAAATATAAATGAATGGAGGGAGAAGTAGAGAACAGTTAACATTTCTGGCCACACCTGCTAAATGGCCCTGCCCATAGGCAGCACACAGCACTGGAGACAACCGGGAAGAATTATTTTTCAGTCCAACAGCAAACAATTTGCACAATGCAGAATGTATCCCTTGATATCATGAGAGGAAGGGGCTTGAATATAATGATTAATTCTAACTCTTCTAAGTGCTGGGGGAATTGCATCCATTAAATGAGGCATCAGCACACCCATGCAGCCTCGTGCACTTAGGGCTCATCTCACATCTCCACTCAATGCCTGCACTGCAGTCTCTTTCTTGCAGTGTCCCAGGTGCTTACGAGGGAAATGTCAGGAGTGGGAGCAAAGCCTTGATATTGTGCTGCAGCTGTGAAATGAGTCTCTGAATGGGAGGCCCATGCTCCAACAAAGCCTTCTGAATGGCTTGATCCTCAGCTCGGCCTTAGCGTTGTGTTGCCTCTGTCCGTCATGCAACACTACCTGCCTGGGGGAGGTTGTGACAATAGAGCAGAGGTTTGAGAGGTGCGTAACTGGGATGTTACCTCTTCTAACCTCTTCTAACACAAACACCATACTCCTAATGAGGCCAGGATTTCCCCACAGTTACTGTTTTGCCTTGCATTTCATAGGGTAAAGTCACTGAAGATATAAAACTGAAAAAAAGTCTGTCAGAATATAAAGCAAGTGTCTGTGCAGGTTTGGGGCTGGAGATGAGAGTAGCTGTGAGCATACCATCAACTAGAAAAGTGCAGTAGTGGATTAGTACTTCAGCCTGTCACCACCCCCTGTGTCCAGAGGAAAACTGGCCAGCATGTCAGGGCTTGGAGTTCTCCTACTACTCCAAGTGCTGTGAGCACATAGCACAAAACTTGGGAAGGAGAAGGGGGGAACTGTTCTTAAATAATTTTGAAGTATTTATTGAGCTAGAGAGGTTTTTTTGGAGGGTGATTTATCCTCTGTCACCTCTCCTGTTTACTTCCAAATGGTATATCTTAATTGCTTTTCTCCTACTTGTCCCTCAATTAATGCCTCTCTTCACTTTTGCCTTCATTTTCAGCACATCACTTAATTTTCCTTATTTACTTTTTAATTAATGATCTGGCACTTTTTGCCTTCTCTAAGATCACTGCATTGAAAACTCTGTCCTTCACTACTGCATCTATCTTGGGAGCAGGAAAATGAAATTTGTTTTCTCCAGACAAAATTAATTTGACTCTTTGCTTTGTTTCATCTCTTCTAACGAAGCCAATGTGGCTGAAATCATTGACTGCATAAAATTATTTTCTGGGATCAGATACCCCTTCTTCTGTCATTTTTGGCAATGCAGGTACATTAAAGTTAGTTCTCTTCTGATAACAGTATTTTTCTGTACAATAAATCAATATCTGCAATAATAATTTGTGGGATTTAAACAACAGTAGTATTTTCTACAGTTTATCACAATTTTTTCAATCTCTGTTCTGCAGATGTCCCCTGGCTATGTGTAGCAGATGTACGTATAACTCTTGAATAGCAAAGTGAGATAAACATGTAATATATATGCTCACTGAAAAACCAACAGTGTAGAAGAAAAGGCAATGCACTCATTTGCATGGCTTTTAAGCAGATGTAATTTATTCACTTCCTTATAGGTCTGAATCATTTATTTGCTGTGATTTTTTCAAGTAGCACTCTATTTCTAGCTGTTAACCGTATCATCAGTTTGTGAGTAGGTGAAGGTGAATGTCATGCCTACCACCTATTTTCCAACTATGCTTAAAATATCATTGCACAGAGAATACTATATTTTGAGTTTCCCAGGGGCAGAGCCTGGCCCACCACTGTGAGCAGATTGCCCCTGGGAAATTCCTTCTGGGTACTTCTGTACTACAAACCCACCCTAGCTCAAGTATTTCTGCATTATTAAATGGGTCTGCTTCTCATTACGTCAACAGGGAGATATGTTTCTGTGGCTTGGAGCACAGTTTTGCTATGTGGAGAAGCACAGTCTCAAGGGGCATTATGGTTCTTCAGGGGACAGTTAATCACCACACAGAAGTGGACAACAACATCCTGGGAGACCAGGAGTACTGAATAATTAAGACTCTGTTCACATGTCTCTGTTCACATGTTAAGCCCTTAATCGCCAGCCGCTGATAGTACTGAAATCCAAGACCATACGCAGATTGAAGAAGAATGAACAGGAAGACTTGAATTCTGTAGAAATTAAAGAAAATTTCCTTACTCTCTTATTCGGAGTAGTCCATAGCATTATAGATGTATGAGAGATATGCCATACAAATGATTTATCCTTAGTGCAAACCAACAGTGTCATGATGCTGAAGGTAGAGGCAGCTATTTGTGTTCAGCCACACAATGAAAATCGTTGTCTTTTATGTTTGAATTCTTTGGTGTATTTGTCAATTGACCAAGTCCAGCAAGTACAGTCCTAGCATATTTTACACATTGGTCTTACTAGATGCTTAATAACTCTCAATGTCTCCAAGATATATTTGTATGATTACTAAGATACATGTTTGTGGTGTAGTTTAATTTGGTATTAATGGAACAGTATAAAAAATAAAGCACTAATGGCTTTATGAACATTCACACTGAAGTCATGTATCTACTATTGGTAACATTATCTTTTGGGAGTACTTTAATGACTTGCAGCTTTATTCATGCAAACAGTTGCAACTCCTGGGTGCTTCACAAATATTAACATGCATATCTCCCTGTCCTCCAGAACTGTATTTAGAGTCATGTCCCACTTCAGATTTGCCTTTAAGAAAACATCCATTTGGAGAGCAGAAACAGATGACGGGGGCAAGTCATTGAGATACTTTGCTTAAAATACATAAAATACTAAGGAGTGACTACTATTCAAACAGCCTCTAAGTAGAACTTGGTGCAACACCTGAAATCAGACCGACTTCACAAAAAAAATTACAGGGAGGAATACGATTCTGCAGATGACTTATTCAAAAAGAAAAAATGAATCAAACTGTGCCCTGATGACTATGCAAGTCATTCACATACTGCCTGGTAGTTAAACTGGGTTTAACTACCAAGAACAGGTCAGACCCACACTGATGAATCCCACTGCATCCTCTGGGATTATCTGGTCATGGACACTGAAGTCAGACCAGCACCACTTTGCTTATATTTTCCACATGCACATTGCAATGATTCTGGGGATCATATAAATGTTTTTGAACAAATAGAATAAGGGTGTTCACTAAGCTGATCGTCAGATGTAATCAATGTGTTAGAACATCTGCTGGTGTTGGTGATTTTCAGAGTTCAAAATTATACATGTGATTCACTGTAATAAAAATAGTATCTGCTAGGATATGCTGAATCCAGGAATAATTGATCACAAACTGCAGTCTTTCCAGAAAGAACCATTAAGAAAATTCAGTCTATTTAAAAAGAACTTCTGTTGCTTACCAATGATGTGCATTGAGCCCCCCTCCCAAAAAAAAAAAAAAAAAAGATTCTTAATAAGATTTCTAGTCAAAGTGCAGGTTTCTCATCCCAACCTGTGATGTTGGTAAGTACATTAAAGCTTTTTCAGTGGATGGATAGTCTATACACGCCTTCTTAGAGAATAACAATGCCCACAATGCAACATTAGTTATGATATTACAAAAAATCATGTAATTCCCTTTCTGCATAATCCTGTGAATTATCCTATTCTGCAACTTTATGCAACTCTTTAGCTCTGTCCTCTATGTTTCATAGTGAACTAAGATTTCAGTCAGCTTCCTGTTGTGATACATTAGGAGAAACTGTTGGATCATTGTATTGCTCCAGAGCAGATAAAATTTCTATGGCTTATGGAAAACGGCATATGATTCATCTGAGGAAAAAGTTAGCTGATCAACCGGGAAAATAAATAAAATAAAACAAAATATATCATTAGACTAAACCATATACTGTTATTACTCTTCTTTACTCTTATTAAAAGATAGAAGGAAAGCATCAATAAAAACTCAAGGAAGTAGAAGTAACAGTACAGACATCAAGTAAAAAAAATAAAAGTCTTTGCCCAAAAGATCTAATAATCTTGGCCTTATTCTCGAGTGTCATCTCCCAAGCAGGCACAATCCCTATCTCCTTCTGTACACCCACCTCAATAAAGCAAAATCACAGTCTTAGAACCTCAGACCAATGTATGTCCTCCAGCTGTACCCCACTAGCCCACACTCAGAGCCTGAGAATTGTCCTTACAGACACCTAAAGCAAGCCCACGTGTCTGTACTCTGCCCCCGTGGGTCTGGCCCCAAGTCCTGAGCTGGAAACATAGGTCCCAGCATTGGCAGGATCTTTGCCGTGGATGTTCTACTAGCACAAACCACCCACCCTGTGATATAAGCCATGCAGGAGGCAACTCCTGCACAGAAGAATTTAGTAAGCATCAGTAGCTGCCTGTGTGTATTTGCAAGGGAAGTTCCTCCACTACAGCCACCACATATCCTTGTTAAGATGTTTTCTGTTCTACAAGCAGTAGATTTACCATTGCTTGGGATCTTCAGCTTCTGTCAGAGACAGTTCCTTGGGCTTACACAGAGACTTTCCTTCCTTCCTGTAAAGTAAAAAGGAAGTTTTGTCCACTGTAAAAAAAGGGGGAGACAGTGAGGAGGCAGAAGTACTGTTTGAACAGAAGAACCCATCAGTTTTCTGAATAAACTTGGTGTAGCTCTGAGAATAGGTTTGCAGCATGGACTTGCAATTTTCCTTCAGTTTTCATTGTACCACTCCAGTCCCTGACACTAATACTGGTACAGAACTTCTAGGGACTAACATCAGATGATCTCATGATATGCAATTTAAAGTAAAATATGGCAAATACTTCCAAACTTGTCCTTGTACATACTATGAGCATAAAAAGAACTAATTCAATTCATAGAATCACAGAATGGTTTGGGCTGGAAGGGACCTTAAAGATCATCTAGTTCCAACCCCCCTGCCGTGGCCAGGGACACCTTCCACTAGACCAGGTTGCTCACAGCCGCATCCAGCCTGGCCTTGAACACTTCCAGGGATGGAGCATCCACAGCTTCTCTGGGCAACCTGTTCCACTGCTTCACCACCCTCTCCGTGAAGAACTTCTTCCTGATATCTAATCTAAATCTCCCCACT
>NW_010269935.1:9752-38946 GCF_000690775.1 Eurypyga helias
TTTAAGAGGAAAAATCCCCTCCCGCCTCCTGCTGGCCATGCTTCTCCGGATACAGCACAGGATACGGTTGGCTTTCTGGGCTGCCAGCAAACACTGCTGGCTCATGTCCAGCTTTTCATCTACCACTCGGCATGTCTTCCTCTCAAGATAAGACACATAGATTGAGAGGCAGATCCTCATTGGTAAAAGTCCCTGGATGTGCCCTCAAATGACTCACCAATAGATGAACTAGTGCCCTTGTGTAAAGAAATTGTCTTCAGACCTAATTTGGCTTCCTTCCAGCAGAGAGAGAAGCAGACCTGCAGTGATGGGAACAATGGTTGCACTTCAGAAAACAGCTGGAGGGAGTGAAGCTGGCCCCAGGAAGGTTTTAGGAACTAAAACAAGAAAATGGACAGCGTGTGGACTCAGCATGCGTAGCAAATACAGAAACCTTCACAACTAAGATCTCTTCCCTAAAGTGGTCCTACTCCTGGACTCCTTGACTCACTACTTGTTAGCTGGGCAATTTAGAGCTACTTTCAAGAAATCTTAACGTTAGGTGAGAAAATGTTATCTGCCTTGTAACTTGTTTTTTGCTCAAGTGGAAAAGAATGCCATGGCAGAATAGAGAGGAGGGGTGATAAAGCACCAGTTGGGACAGAAATACTGCCAGAACCAGCCTCTGCAGAGGTGGTAAGCTGGGGATGTGGCTAGAGATATAACTGATTGCTCTGCTTATGTCCATGGCAGAAAAGGGAATGGATGTCAGCTAAGGTATTACTATTAAACTTTGTTTTATTCAGCTATCCAGAGCCAAGGCATCTGTCAAAAACTTGTTTTGTTTTTGGTCTGAGTCCACCCTGATCAGTACAGGGTAACATGAGCATCCATACAGCACAGCAACTACTCCTGGCAGGTTCAGTCCAGAACCCATAATGGTTTTTGCTGTTTCTCTTTTCACAGTTGAAAGGAGAACTCAAGGTTTGGGAGATCTAGCTCAGTCACTGGAGAGCCGCTGTTCTCCAGGGCAGTATATTCTCAGTGTCTTGTTCCCCAGAGTTGTTTGCCATACACCTTCTGGTTGTCATCGGAAGGCTGGTGACAAATTTTCAGGGCTGGCAGGAGAAGTTTGTCTTTCTGGCAATATAATCAGTAAGTATTCAACCAAGTCGTCCTTCTGAGACTGGTGGCCAGAGGACTTTTGCTGCTTTCTTTACAGACTTCTGGGATCACAGAAAGCCTTGCAGATCTCCCCTATGGTACTGCTCAGGGGAGCTTTGAGAGAGGTACCCAGGAGTGAGATGCAGCTTCCACCTTGAAAAGCATCGACTGTGGGCATGAGGAGATTGGCACCCATGGTATGGAAGCTACCATTACACTCAATAATAGAGCTGTCTTGTGGTCTAGTTAATAGTAGGTGAGTGTGAGACTCTAGTTCCTTTCTGTCAGCATTCTGCATGGGGGCTTGGACTAATCCTGTAAAAGATAACTTTGATCCTTGGGGCCCCGAAGACATGGGAAGAAGACTTACATGGCTGACTTGCATGGTCTTGTTTACAAACAGCATATCTTCACTATGTGCTTTCCATTCCACCTGGATATCTTCACACCCCTTTTTAAGGATACACAGACCCCTTGGTATCTCTGTAATTACTGCAGTCCATGCGGTATACACTGTTTCGGAAAGAAGATGTATTCAGTAAACATTGGCGTAATGAAGCCTTCCTTCTTCATTTGTCCACTGGGGAAAAAGAAGTGGAGCTTGGAGGATTGGAACAACTTTATCTGAGAGCTTTTTAAAAACGTTCTTTCTTATTCTATGAAAACTGGTTTCATGATGGGGGAGGACAGAGTAGACTCTTGCCATACACTGGGGTAGCTAAGAACTTCACTTACTCATTCCAGAGGTGATATTACTAAATTGAGGCAAAAATGTTTTGGTTTTCATCTTTTGAAAGACAATTCTTTGCACTGTTGCCATCAAAACATTATGTTCCCAAGTGAGATAGCACCTTGAAAGAAAAGCTGCTACTGAGCTGCTTGACAAAGAAAACACGAAAGCTGACATTGCTGGGAAAGGATTTTCATTTTAATTTTTTCAACTCATAATGAAGCACAGATGAAATGAGTTTTTGGAAAATCAATGCAAGTTTGTCAGCTGAAATTCTCAGAGGTTTTAGTTTTGTAATTTAAATGGCCCAGATTTTAGATTAGTGAAGCCTCTTTGAATACTTCAGTGATAGAATGTACCCATGCGATAAAATCGGCTAAACTAATCTTTACAAAGAAAACAAGGTAGTGTCTCTAATCTATGTCAATTCACATTTGCACAACTCTCATCAACTTGAGTAAAATATTTACTTCAGCTGTCTGCAGAGACAATCAGATCTTTGAATTTATTCTAAATGTATAAATTTGGTCAACTAATTCTGTTGAACAACAAATTGAATTGAGAATATTTAGATTACAGCTGTACTTGAGATAGTAAATTAAAAAACTCCTCAAGACAAATGGGCTTGAGTGATCCCTTCAAAGAATAATTTTAAGGGTTTCTGGAGAGACTTTGTTTGGCATTATATGTCTATTCTGAAAGGAATGATAATGCCCTAAATAGCATGATTTCAGCATTATGCAATGAAATGTTGTAGTTTGTTGCATGGTAGAGCAACAGGAAAACTTTTGTTAATTTTAATGTAGAAAGCTGAAAGTAAAGTGTACACACTATAGTACAAATCTAATTTTTAGACTTACTCTAGAGGACTTCTTAAAAACATTTCCACAAAAGGTGATTTGTCTTTAACAGGTCTGATGGCACAGACCCTTACTGGGATGCTGCCAGGAACAGACCATTCCCAAGGAAGCCAGTGATATCTGGGCAAAAGGCTTCCCTGGGCAAGGCAATGAGGTGGCTACCTTGTGACTCAAAAGAAGCAGTCCTATGGGATGCCCAGGGGGTAGGAGTGGAAAGTGAAGGAGGAAAAAGTCCCAGGGCAGCATCTTCTCACTGCAGATGGGGCCACCAGTGACTTTGGTGGCAGAGAGAAAGGCAGGATTAAGTCTCTCTGGGGATGTGAAGTGGTTTACAGAGCTTCACCAACAACATGCATTGTTCTTTCATCCCTGCAGATTTTCTTCCTGTAAAATTAACCTAAATGCAGATAAGCACTTCTCCCTAATGATGTCTTAGATCTCATCTTCAAAACATGACATCATTTCTGCAAAAATTTAAGAAGAGAATAACTGAGATAGATGAGTCTGAACAAACTGTGACATGATACTCTGCAGGAATACCTGCATGTATCTGTTCTGCATCAGGGTGGTGGGGACCAGTGGTACAGGATTCCTTCTGGATTTTAGTAAGAAAGGCACAGCTACAGAAGCTGTAATAAAATAGCTGGTTTAATTAGGTAGAATAAAAAGAGGAGTATAGATAGTGAGCAAATCTTATGTCCCATCAGATGCTGGAGATCCTCCTTTCATGAAGCATCAGACAGACCCTAGTTGCATTTTCCCATGGCCCACTGTGCAGATTCATGGACACATCTCTCTTCCCTCCCATACAGTGATACCTGTTATAGTTTTTGACAAACAAAACCATACAGCTTCTCCTGGCATGTGTCCTTCCTAACAACCACCAGTGTGGAGCACATGCCAGCACAGATGATCCAGCACATTCCCTTACAGCAGCTACTTATGCTAACTAACATAGGGACTTCTCAAACCCTAAGTACAAGGCCCAGTAAAGCAGATATCACTTGCCCAAGATCACTCGTTCCTCAAGTAAAATGTCTTCCATAAGGCTCCTAATGCAGTATCACAACATCTACTAGAACACTACTTAAACAGAAAGGAAAAAAAACAACTAGTTTCAAATGTAAATAACACTATTTTTACATATAATATGTCACAGAAAAAAAATTCTTTTGTCTTGGTAACTGTCACACAGGTTCTTCCAAGACATAGTCAAGAAGCATCTTAATGTCTCAGAGTCTAAGCCTACAGCATGATGAGGGATTGGTCAAAGCTCATGGAAAAATGTGGTGGTTCTACATCACTCGGATCTTTGGTAGAATGGATAACTTCATAAACTAAACCATAATCATCTATGCTCAACTTCAACAAGACAATTGTGGAATTTACCCAAAGAAATATTCCATTGAATACTAGGTTAGTAACCTGAACAAGTCCTTCTGGCCCTGAAATAGACCCTTCTATGTGTGCTTTTCATGCACAGCAAGAGTGGAGTTCACCAAGCAGTACACCCACTTTAAAAAATGAAACAAATAGCAATGAGAGATGAGCTCATGCTTTGTCCCATGAAGATCCAGAGTTATTATTAGTAAATATTTTCACAATGTAAAGAAGAATTAGAGCCTTAGATGGGATCCCAGCAAGTGTGCCAAGATAGAGCTGGGTGAGGGTCAATGTCTGACATGCACAATACAACCCATTAAGTTGCATGGGAGTATATATTCATTAGCTTTATTATGTCATCAACTATATAGCTTGCAGAAGGTGCTTTGTGAACAGGTCTTGGAGCACACGCCTGTTCCATTTTCAATGTCACCAGGACAGTCCTATCTTCAGCAATTTCCTCTGGTGCTATGTGAATCAGAGCATGACACTGATGCTTCATGGCCTCTAGTTAGGTATTAAAGAACAAAAAGGTTTTTTCCTTTAACAAAGGGCAAGAGACAATACAGCAATTACAGCTTTTCTTCTCCAAAAGGCCAAATGTTATTTGAAGAATTTTGGGTGATAAAATGCCTTTAATTAAACTTGCATCTCTTCAGGTTGACAGGCTTCTTTTGAGATTTTAATGGCACTCTTGAATCCAGCGTGGTGGTGGTGCTGCTGCATCCAGCCCCTAAGGCAGCACATCCCCATCCTTGCAGTTACCACTGCACTTTTCATAGCTAAACTACAGATTGAACAGTGGTACTTTATAGCAGATTCTCTACAAAGCTGACAGTGCCAGTCAACAGCCTCACACAAAAGACAAGCTCAGAGCCAAAATTAAATAACAGAAACAGGTATAATGCTCTAGCATGCCAAAAGATGTCCATGAGATATATGTACGCAAGAGAAAACGGATAAATAAAGCAGTTAAGACAATTTGGAAGCCCATCAATATTTTAGTTTTGCTAAAAGAGATTCTCATTTTTTCCATACTTAATATTATTTTAGGATACTGTAGTGAAGGGGAAGTCTGTCAGATAAGACAGGATTTGGTGGGTCTGAGGAAGCTCCTTTTCAAAACAAGACTGGAACAAAAAGATTTCAAGAAATGAAAAATAATTGACTTTTATTTTCCTGTCTGTTTCCAGCCTATCAAGCACAACAATTCAGACTTTTAAAAAGTGTCTCATCAGGCAAGATTTCCTGTGTCAGCCCCAGTGTGGCTCTGCCCTGAAGGTAGTCTTTCTTTAAGGGAAGACTATCATCCTTAGCCAAAAGATACTTGTCACAGCAAGAAAGGTGTTGTCCAGGACAACATTTAGTTTTTTGGACCTCTTAATTCTCTTATTTAGATAGGATAATACATCTCTGGGAACACCACAAGGTTTGGAAACCATGCTACATGCAGGATGGCATGAAAATAAATACCCTAAATCTGATGACATTAGCTTTTTCTCTTCTAACGCTGGAGTGCCTGCTGAAGTAATCATCAGCATCAGCCACTTGCTGGGGACGGGAGATTTTCTGTTGTTCACAGGTGCAGCCCAATTTCCTTCCCATGGTGCTTTTGAATCTGAAAAGCCTGTTAGGAATTCCTGAATGCTCAGAAGGTTGGACTGAAAGGAAGAAATAATTAGGTGAAAACCATGATTTCCCTGTCCTCCTTAAGTGAGGTCAATAAAGCAACTGCTATGCTATTTCAGACCTGCCAGATCAACTTCTCTATTACTTCTACTGGTGATTGCCCAAATTTCCTGTCAAATCAGCACTGTGGAAGAGGCCAGCGCTGTACAGACATGTCAGACCTGCTGGGGACACAATGAAGTGTCCGTCTGGTGGCCTGGGGCAGTGCCTCCTGCTGTCCCACGAGCTGCTGCAGTTTTTCCCCAGCTTCTAAAGGTGGGGAAAATGTGATGCCTAGGTCCAGCAGCTGCTAGGAAAGTGCTAGCACTTCCTCCTTGTATTGGGTGTAGGTAGCAGGATGATTGTCCCATGCTGGACACAGCCAGTTCCAGATGGCTCCAACGGACCCACCACAGGGCACGGCTTGAGCCCATCAGTAAGGCTGGTGGCATCTCTGGGAAAACATATTTAAGAAAGGGCAAAACACCACATTGCAGAGCGAGGAATGAAGGGGAAAAAAAAAAAGGTGAAAAACAGCCCTGCAAACACCAAGGTGAGAGAAGAAGGAAAGGAGGTAGGTGCTCCAGGCAACAGAGCAGATTCCCCTGCAGCTTGTGCAGAGGATCATGGTGAAACAGGTTTATTCTGAAGGAATAAAGATGATGGAGAGGACCCATGTTTCCCACCGGGGAAGAAGTGGCAGAGAGGAGCTGTTATGGACTGACCACCACCACCCATCCCCATCCCATACCCCTGCACTGCTCAGGCAGTGGAGGAAGTAGACAAGCTGGGAGTACAGGAGTGAACACCAGTCTGAAAAAAGGGAGGGAAAGGGTATGGGGAAGAGGTGTTCTATTTTGTGTCTGTCTCACCATCTTACCCTATTTCAATTGGCAATAAATTAATTTTTTTCCCCCCAGACTGAGTCTGTTTTTCCCATGATGGTAATTGATCTCAATTGGTAATTGATTGGTAATCTCCCTGTCTTTATCTCAGCCCATAAGCTTTTTCATCCTATTTTCTTCCCCGTCTGATTGAGGAGGGGCAGTGAGAGCAACTGGCTGGACATCTGGAAGCTGGCCAACGTCAACCCACCACACTGTTTACCAGGATCCCTTTATTGGATTCTTTATATGTACCAGACATACAGTTCTGATACAGGAAAAAAAGACCATTTAGAAATCACTTAAAATGCAAGACTACATTATTGCCTCTCTACAGACCTTACCAGTTTGGATAAAACACACAGATGAAGTACAGGGAGCTAGGATGACAGATTATCAAAGCAGGCAGTTTGGGAATTGTGAAGGCCCCCACCCCAGATTAAAGTGCCTCATTCAGACCGTTTTTTGAAGGTTGATGGATTCTTCACCACTTGCCATCCCTTTTCGTTTGCTTCACATAGATGGCTCCTTTTGATCGTACTAGAAGCCTTCTGTGGTGTTAGGCAACATCCGACCTGCCATCAGCCGGTGCTCAGAACCAACACTGTGCTCCAGGGTGGAGCACAGTTTTTAGTTTGAACTTGTCAAACGTGCTGGGAGGCTTGAAAGCAGAAATGTTCTGTTCTCTGAGGCCTGTAAGTGGGAACAAAACCTGCAAGACAACTGTTCCCCTTTGAGGAAAAGAACAAAAAGGGTGCTAAAAAAGCGCCTTGTTTTCTTCCTAGTAAATATTGCATGAAGGGATGTTTTCTTTAATGTAACCTTCAGCTCTGGTGTGCAGCAATGTTTTTACTCAGCTAGCATCTTTTAAAGTTTTTGGCTATGCATGGTAAATGGTGGGGATGCACTTGCCAGAGTGGTGAGAGACCAGCATTAACTTCAATCTGGAGAAAATTGTTTGCCTGGGAGAGACAGTCCAGAATTATACAGTGCTACTATATAAGTAGGGTGACCATCGCATTATTGTGGGGCATTCGCAATGATGTACAAAAAATTAAACAAAAAGATGTGGTTGTGTTCCTTGATGTGGAACACTAACATCTTTCTATTTAAGGCTTTGCATGGGTCTGTAACTAAGCAGTCAGAGATGCATGCGTTCACTGAAGTCCAATGTCTTAGCAAAACCATAGATTTGCCACAGGCTGAACAGAAAAAAGTCTTATTAAAAATTGGCTGGACTTTGTGTACCCCTCAGGTCTTTCATGAGGAAGTGAGCTGTAGGGGTAGACTGAAAATAAATGGGAGAGTATTCAAACAATCTTCCCACTTTGGACAAACCATGGCGTATTCATCATCTCCATGCCTCTGTGATTTTGTCAGACTTTTTTGATAGGTGTTCAGCAGTATTTCAGTACTTTCTCAGATGTGCTTATTAATCTTGAGATAATGTCTAACACCTTATTTCTTAATTAATTTCATTTAGTTTTCCAGAGAGCAATAACATATAATCCTGGGCTGAGAAATAAAGCTGTAATTAAATAATCTGCTGATGTCATGGACTGTCATGAACAGTGGAAAACTACAATTAAATTATAACCATTGGCTCCCAATGTAATCTGGAATTGGTGGCTGTTTCCATATGTAATTAATATGTCTATTCTTATTTAGAAACCTGGGTCAGGCCCATGGTGGCTATAAATTGGTGTTTCCTTGTGGACTTCAAAGGACTACAGCAGCTTAAATTGGCTGGAGATCTGGCTAGTCAGACTTCGGTGACTTATTCTGGGAACAGTAATGAAATATAAACCCCTTAAAAAGGACAGCTGACCCATATTGGTTACAGAAAGACATATAGCCTTGAAAAATCACTTTTGTCCAGCTTGATATTGCATTTCCCATATTTTGTGTGCATTTGTGCCTGCTTGTGTCTCTGCTCCCAGTATTCAAGCCTCCCTTTCAGTGGTAACATTGAGCTTACATCTAAAGGTTTTGGAAAAGATGAACACAAACGATGGCTAGTCTCTTCATTCCCATCCAAAGTTACAATCCCTATGTAATGTCCATTTTATTTTCCTCCAGGTTCTTCTGTTTGACTTTAGTGTGTGATGCTTATACAAAAACCGTACTGAGTTGCTATTTCTATTTGTCACCAAAAAATGAGGAAAATCAGAAATTTTTAGCATGGTCTGTGAGGCAGTGATCATCCACCACTCTTACCAGAGCTCAATGGGAACAGAAAATGATCATGACCTTTGAAAATCTGATATTTTTCTCCCTGATACTTTGTTTGCACAAGGGCATTAAGCAACTGATCAGATCACATTTTAAATAAGCCAGACTCACACTTTAGAGGAACAGTACTCTGGTTTATATCCAACACATTAACAAATTTTACAGGAAAAAAACCCCCAACAAACAACAAACAAACAAAAAAACTCCACACACCTTTTTGCAGCCTCAAGTAAATAAGCTGATTTTTTTTTTTTTTTTTTTAAAAACAACCAAATCATTCTTTCCCTGATTTCTCTTTTACAAATCCTGGAGTCTTTTTCCTACCTAGCCCTTCTGCCTGGCCACTGTCTGTAATTTCTCCCCATGGATTCCTCAGCAGGATGGTGCTGTTGGCCATGCTCTGCCAGGCTACAGGTACACTGCAGCGGACTGTTCTTAAACAGGTACACAAGATCTGGAAAAAAAGAGGAAGCATCCAAAGACAGCAAAAATGCTGAGGAGACTCTCGGCCTCTCCCATTCTTCTTTAGCACATAATGTTCCTGCAGCAGAGCATCCTGTTGTACTGCGTCATAGAAAAGTAGATAATTTTCCCTAGTGTAATATCCTCTCATTTGAAAATACACTTTAGGCAAAGCTGAGCGTTCATGTAGTGAAGAATTTAATTTTATTAATGGGATGACTTGAGCTCAATTTATTTTTGTTGGGAATGTTTAGTCTTTTTCTTTCTTTTTGAAATGATTTTTTCATTTCTAAATATGTTGAATCTTATATTAGGAAGAAGGGAAAAAGAAGACAAAGTGAAGTGAAACCTTTTGCCTCACCTACCTCTCACGCAGCCTTTTCCTCGAATATTTGTTTATGAAAACTTTTGTGTGGCATTTTGTTCTCCTTCAGAATGAAAACAAACTTCAAACTAATGACATTTCTTATGAAATGAAAAATTTGGTTGCCACCTTGCACTAATATTTACCTGTCTCAAATGCCAAATAAAGCCTTCAAAATTCCCAGGAGCACTATATTGTAGAAAACAGGTTGTGGTTAAAGCAGACTCCTGTCTGTCTAGTCCTCTCACACAGTGAATCCAGCCTTCCTTCCAAATAAGAGAAAGGGAAGAAATCAACATCATGTAGTGTTATTGACATTTAATTGATGAGGTGAAGGAATGGTGTACTGTCCCCATGTAGATTTCTGAGTTTTGTGTATTGTTGGCAGACAGATGGGACATTTCTGAATCTGTGGTGTGCTGGACACAACTGATGCCTCTATTAAATAACTTTTCTCCTGATGACACAAACTACAAATGTTATAAAATGTCCTCCCAGGTAATTTTGGTGAAAGAATTTTGTTCATACAAATAACACATATATCAGAAAAGTAATAAATGAAGGGCACATTAAGCAGTGTTTTCCTATTAGCATTATGAGGAGTTTGTAACAGGATCTAAACAGAGCCATTAGTCACTGATGGAACCATTAGCAGAAATAACACTTGAAGTCCTTTTAGCATTTTTCAATATACAGATAATAAGAGACTTCACAATGAACTTTAAAAGTTCATTTCCAGTCAAATAAATTCTCTTACAACTCACTAATACCTTCAACAGAAGATATTTTCATTTTCCAAACTTGGAACAGCAGCTGACCCTTGCTAAAGCAAAACTGAGCTCAGCAAAGGCTGGGAGCCAGTAAACACAGATGTACTACAGCCATAGAAACTTCTCACTGACTTTCAACTTCACCAACATTTCTTTGGCTTCAGTTTCATTGATTAAGACAACTCCACATCACAGAATAAAATTAATTTCATTCATATGCTTTTATATGCTTTTTATCATGCTCAGAATTTTAAATGCCATACTTCAGGTTAAAGGCATGAGCCGGGTAAGAGAGGACTCTCTTCAACCCTGAAGAGCTTGGTTTACCTTGTAACCTTTCACATTTTTAAATCAGTTGCAATTTGAAGTAGTGATTTTACCTGGAGGAAAGTGTCAATTTTTTTTCCTTACTAACAGTCAGATCAAGGCTAAAATCTGTCATTGATTACCAAAGGATAAAACAAGCAGATAAAAGCAACCAAGCAGCTGCTCATTGAGCAGATTTATAGCTATTTCTGCCAAGGACTTGTATGTCCTTCATAGCTCAACAGGATTGGTCAGAAAAAAGGCAACATAACACTGGTCTGACCGTAAATCCTCACTTACCACTTATTCTGTTTATTCTATGACTCAGGGAGATAAGAAAAATAGGATAATTACCAGAGACCATAATGCTGTCAGCAAACTGGAACATTTTGCATTATACCACAACATAATCACAACTGCAACCAAGGAGTCTCTCACCTACTCTAATACCAAGGAGAAAATTTCTGAATGCATCTCAGAAAGTATCCCACGATCCTGACAGCGCAACCGGAGCATGGAAATTATGCCTCAGGAAGAAACAGATTGGAAAAGGAGTAAAATGGACCAAAAGAGAGCTTTATCAGTCTAAAGCTTTCCTTGCAATTTAATCCATTAAATTGAAAGATAAAAAGGAAACACAATGGTTTTAATTAAATGTTTTAACAAACACAGTTTTTTGAACTATTTTCTTAATTTCTTTTTTTTTTTTTTTGAGAAATATTGCAACTAAAGCCAGACGGTAAAACCTGAATACCTCTAAAATATATAAGCTATGACCATGCATAGGCTTAATTAGCAGGGCCAATGGTCACACTGCAGCCCTTATGACAATGGTCACACTTTGCAGTCAGGCAATGACCAAAACCAATGTTCTGTATCACAGAGATTCAGTTGCTTGAGATGACGCCATGACTTCTTATCCTATTCTGGCAACAGATGATGCACAAGCCTTTGCTTTGGTTCAGTCAGTCTTCATTGGATTTAGGAGGTTTGCATAACTCATGCTCCTTTTATAGTGGGAAATTACTGTCTTTCACACTCTTGCTCTAACTCACATCTGCATTTAAATAACCTTAATAAAACTAATAATAGAGTTGCTGCGGACTGAATACATCAGTAAGTGAATAGTTGAATGTAAGTTCCCACCAAGCTGATTGCAGTGGTCTGTGATTCAATTATCTGATCACACTTTTACCATCCAAAATGAAGGACCCCTTCAAGCAGAAATAGATAGGCGAGTTAAGAGGGAAAAAAATCATCAAGCAGCACAAATCACAATTTGGCACTGAAGTAGCTGTGACAGTGCCTGTAATGTGTGGAGTTAAACTGTCATTTATTGTGTTAGACATATTGTGTTATATGTGTCAGATTGGCCACAGTTTGCAGTGTGGCAGTTTAGATTGTGTATATAATAATCGCAGGTCATGCATCATAAGGAAGCATA
Organism: Eurypyga helias; assembly: GCF_000690775.1. Classification (NCBI taxonomy): domain Eukaryota; kingdom Metazoa; phylum Chordata; class Aves; order Eurypygiformes; family Eurypygidae; genus Eurypyga; species Eurypyga helias. Next base: position 21,999 of record NW_010269935.1, read on the forward strand.
AGGAAGAATGAGGTTTGCACCTGGGACAGCTGGAACCTACATAGTCATTTAGCTCTTAGGCTTGAGCAGGGCTGAGATGCGATGTCATGATTTCAGACAGTGCTGTAAGTACAGAGAGGCTTCAAAGTGTGGACTCCACAACTTTTCCACGATGAGCGTGAGGATGCAGTGTGCTTCCAGGGACCTTTGCCTCTGGGGTCCTGCTGGATATGGCCCTTGTTCAAGCCCATCTATGAATTAAGCTGACACCTAATTGCAATGTCAGTTTCAACGGTGAACAGTCTTTCTTCTCTTTAATTTGGCTGCCAGGTTTAGGGGGGTGATAAAACAGAAGGATGTGCTGAGGGTAGCAAGAGACTTTCATGCTGAGACTAACACAGTTGGCAGTGCAGGGTTGGCACAGGTGACATGACTGGGTTTGGTGAGCCGAGCACTCATTTCTCTAAAGCAAGCCTCTCAGCACAGCAGGTCCAGGGAAGTGATTCTTCCTCTCTCATCCACCCACTGAGACCACACCTGGTGCACTGGGCCCAGTTTAGGGGTTCCCAGCATGAGAAAGACATTGCGATCCTGAAGCGAGTCCAAGGGAGGGCACTGAGATAGGCAGGTGCTGCAGCACATGAGGGATAAGCAGAAGTAGGGAAGCTCCAGCTGCTGTAAGAGCTGGCAATGGTGGGAGCTTACTGCTCTCTGCGGTTACCTGCTTGGAAGAGACACAGTGGAGGGAGCCAGACTCTTCCCTGAGGTGCGCTTGACAGGATGAGGAGTGACTTACACAAGCTGTGACGTGTGAAATTTGTAAAGTAGTAGCAAGTGCGTCTCTAACCATGGGGACCAAGTCTAGGTATAAAAAGGAAATAAAGAATGAGTGTGTACTCTCTTTATTGTCCTACTTGGAAAACAGAGCACAGTGATGAGAAAATGGGATGTAGTGCTCAGCTGTGGTATAAATATCAACTATCTGGCTTTTCTTCCTCTCATGACAATGCTTTGGAAACCATGCCAAAGTATTAGCAATTGAAATAACATTAACATTACAAAAACAGGGTTTACTGAAAACCACTCACAGGCATCCCAGCTGTACTGCATCAGCCAAATGTATAACTTGCTGGTAAAGTAAAAGACACTCTGGGAAATGGGAACCGACATGTCAAACAAGACAGTCTGCCTATGGAGACATGGGTCTGAGGGTGGGTGTCCCTCCTTTGCTTCCACAGCAACATGTAGGAATGGAGGAGATAGAGGGTTGAGAAGTGCAGGCCTAAGAAACTGTAAGAGGACACAGGAAAGCCACCAGAACAATCCAGACTGTAGAAGGCTTCTTGGGAACTGGTGTTCAGATAAAACCTGTGCTGCAGGTTACACCTTTAGCCCAGTAAATCAGGACTGCAAGCATACAAACCCAGTTCAAAGCACGTGTCTGTGACAGAGAGATGCTGATCTACACCAGGACTGTGTCTGAGCTTGCACTCATCTTGAGGGAGGGAGTGGGTAGATCCGCCCCTTGGAAACGGGGATACTTTGATTTCTTTCCCTGAAAGCTGTGTGGGGTGTAGCAGAAGCTTGACAGAACTGGGCTGGTTACCAGTCCCATACACAGTTGCTCTGACAACTTCTGCTGTGCAAGTAGAAGAGGAATCATCTTCCATCCACTGAACTCGTCTGTTTGGCAAGCCTGATTGTTGGGAAAGGTACCAACAGCATAAGTTTTTGGTGGGTTTTGTGTTTTTTCCCCCCCCCCCTAGGCTTTCATGCTCAATTATTACAATGTCTTGAGCTGCACTGAATAATTAATTCAGACTTTGTTTATGTCATGCGGGAGGGCAGTTGTTGCTTTGGAACGACTGTGGATAACTTCCAAAAGACAGGATCTAAGCAAGGAGGACATTTCTGAGCCTGGTCAGTGGCATGGAGCAGGCAGAGGTGGCTGGTGTTTCTGCCGGCACTTTTGTTGACATTTGTTTGAAACAGGACTATCATGCTGCAGAAAAAAGTCCTGGCAATGACAAAGACTTCCTCTCGTCCTAACAAAAAGCAACCTCAAGTGACCCTTCACAGTCAAGGTAGAGATGAATTTTATAAAGCTTAGAAGTTTTTCTTTGTTGTCATTGCTTTCAAAGCCGTTTCAGATTTTGAAGAAAGCCTGGTATCAACAATGTATTTGACTCTGCAGAGAGAGAAGTGGTTCACATGTGCCTTCCCTCTGTGCAGCTGAACACCCAGCAATGCCACCCCAGTTACAGCAAAGCAAACCTTACAGGAGGTAGAAAAATCCAGTGAGTTTTACCAAGCCAGAGGCCAGGCAGTGTGCACTTCCTCAGAAAACAGCTAACAGTGCTAGAAAAATCCTCTTGACAAGTCATTTCTTCATCCCACCTCCAGAAAAACACCCCCTTCAACTTGCACTTTGCCCCTTCCTCTTGCCTCTGTTGGTCTTCTAGCCACCACTTTCTCCTGCTATGCTCCTGGAAATACCTGCTGTATTCACTGTCACATGTTAGCTCCTTTGAATGGTTCTTTGAATGGTTCTTTGAAAATCCCACAGGAAATGGATCTTCTCTAGGAGCCGGTTGGGGAAAAAAGGTCTCCTATTTTATGAGCGTGAGCAGGCTTTCCCTGGCAATGGGAGGCCATGTACCAGTAAGGGTGGAAAAATTCATCACTTTTGGGAGGGGCCAAGTGCATCTTCCCAGCAGCTCTGCAATGCCTGGGCTGACCTGGACAGAGCGGTCTGGAGCATCCCTGCTGTCTCCTCTTCTGCTGTGGAGCAGCAATCAGGAGCAAAAACATCCCTGACAAGCACCTCTAGAAACACTGGTGGGAAGCAAATCAAGGGGTCCTCTATGGTTTTAGCAATAAAAGCCCCTTTAGAGAGAGGTGAAAATGTGTACCAAATCAGAGTCAATCACTGTGATCTGGGCCAGCTGTGAAAAAGCCTTTGTGTGTTCCTCTGCCCCTCTAAATATTTTGTCTATACCTCATGAGGAAACCATATGTTTCCTCATGTACAAAACCAGCACATGGATTCAGGTGGCCATCATTACAAAGATTCTCTGGAGAGCTGCTCAAATTGAGACAGCCTTTGCTCCATGGACAGGAGCAAAGAAATGCATTTGCAGCAGCACAATGGGCTCCTGATTGCTGATTCCTCACATCTGTCCTGTTAAGTTTGCTCTCCACCATCCTTTTGATGCAATCTTTGCAAAGGAGGGAAACTCTGAAGTTTCTGTGGAATCTATTTGCCAGGGGATATCTGTGAGTGGTCCTCCAGCTCCACAGGACAGAGTAACTGGCAAAATAACAGAGCAAAATATTAAATATTATGTGAACCTGGGGTTAATATAATGAAGTTCAGGATCAGCCAATCTGAAGGCAAACACCAAAAATCCTCGTACGAAGTGGAAAAGTATTTGCTGAACAATAGCACTGCTGAAGAACAACACAGAAACCCATAAATATCCACCTGGTGCAACAGCAGTGGACCAGTCACATACCCTGAGTGATCATCATCATCACATGTTGCACCAGGAGAGAGTTATTTCCTCCCATTCAGTGCTGATGAGATTGCACATAATTGCCTTCTGGCTCAGGCCCTGAGCAGACGATTCAGGAACAGGATACTCCGATGCTGAGAGGCTTGAAAAATCAATCATGTAAGAATCTTTCCACTCAGCCTAACATCCACAAGGCCAGATACTCATTCAAGCAACACTTTCATTGATTTAACTGGGGTTTTTGCTTGGAAGAGTTTTTTAGCATGCAGGAGACACAGCTTTCTTGAGCTAGGGGACATCCCAGAGCTTCATGAGAACTTTACAGTGAAGAGAGAAAGAGCTCCTGGGATTTTTTTTTCAGTCAGAAATGAGAAAATAATTACACCTTCTTCCATCAAGGAAGGTGTGGTCAACTGCTGGTCTGAAATCTGACTTCAAAGCCATGGGTCTTGATAAAATCCTCTTTGTCTGTCTCTAGCACCATTAGTTTTGCAGCTAATAGCTGATAGATGCATCAGTCAAGATTAGTCAAGCTGTCACACAGAGTGCAAATTCATCCCATTCGAGAAGCTTTTTTTAGGCCACCTTGCCTTTTGGAAACAGTCCAGGCTTAGGTTTTTATTTTTGGAAATAGAGTTCCAATTAAAAGTTTGGAGAGTCTCTTTGGTGTGTAGGAGCTAGGCAAGTATCCCTTGATCCTTCCAAAATACCTCCTGCAGGCCTCTCCTGCAAGATAGTGAAATCAATACTCAGAAGGCTTTCCACTAAGAGCTAAATACTTTTCTGTTGGTGGGAAGTAAAATTATAGTTACAGGAGGAGGCAAATGCTATGTACTGTGTACACAGTGTTTCTGCACACAGCAGGTGCCTGACCTCACACATCCAGCTACTGACCACGGATGTGCTGAAGTCTGTGACCCCTCACTGGCTGTGCCTTTCTGCATTGGAAGGGGTTTACCCAGTTGAGGGGCCAAAATACAACCTTTGAACGAGTGTTGAAGTTCAGGACTGGTGAGCATGAGAGGAAAAATAACCCCTGAAAAGACTTTATCTTTCATTGAAATCTAAGGAAACAGGACTGTATGGAAATACTATGAGGTCTATACATAGAACACAACAACATCCTGCACTAAGCTGAAGTTTTTCACCCTCAAGGACTCTGATTTTTCTCAATAACTTTGAAAATCGCATTTGGACCATACTCCATATGTTGTATTCACACTGCATGCTGAGGCGCCACGCTGCTGAGGGCAGGATGCTAACACCCAACCTGAATAATAGCAGCAGGTCACATTTGTAATGTTATGCCTTAGTCAATTGGTTCCTATACTGTGGGCTGTAAGTCAGCTGGCACACGGTGACATGTTAAGTTCGATACCATCTACCTCAGCCCCATCCTACTTTCAGGGACGGACTTGAAAATAAGGGATTCTTTCAGCTGGTGAAAAGTACTAATGGTTGAGAAGAGCTCACTGTAGGAGGCACAAGGTTACTGGTATCATCTCTGCGGCCATTCCTTATTTTTCCAATACATCCATTGTTCATGTAAACCGTATACCAATACTCAGGGATTTTTCACGTGTGATGGCACTCATCTGGATTTGTGGTACCCTGTGGTCAGTAGGCTGTGGGGGAAGCAAAGTATCCTTTGACCATGACAGAGGCTTGCTCCAAATTCAGCTTTGAAAGTTAAACTGAAAAAGCAAATCTACAAACCAGTTGCTGGGTGAAAGCCTTAGAAGAAGGCAGGTTGTACGGGTGAGCTCCTGCTACAGAAATGTTGTTCAGTACAACTGGCTGTGAGAGTTTGGAAGGTAATAAAGAGTTTAGAAATAGTAAATGACAGAGTGCTCTTATGGAGATTTTTCACAGCTGTGTTTGGGGAGGAACCAGTAAGAGAAAGAGAGGAAGACATATAAAAATAAGAATAGGACACTATTACTAGAATGTTTTTTCTGGTCATATGAGAATTATCAGTGCACATGACTTGTAAATGATAGACCACATAATTCCCCTCTGTGTTTTCTTTGGTTATATTTTAAAATGTTATTCTCAAACACTCAAAAGTTAAAGTCCTAATGCCGCAAAAAGTGTATGTTGACAGGGTAGTGATGACAATTTTGTTATCTAAACTTTTCTTTGGGTCAGTTGTGCTGATTTTCCCCATCCAATTGGCATAGTTTCTGCTGAGGCATCTTTCAGTGGCCAGTGAGCCTCTCTAGACACTTGGGAAATGTTCACCCAAAAAATTTTGTCTTCTCTGGCCTAAAAAGGTCAATGTACATAGACCAGCTTGAAGGGATAGACAAGAAAATGCAAGATGTTAAAATAACTTCGTTGGATTTTTTTCATTCGCAAATATTCCGCAGTGGTTATAACCAGGTATCTCAAATACAGAAAATCTATGATGTTCAGTGCAATGTCAGCTGTCAGAGCAGGTGGACCCTACCGAAACAGATTCTGATCCCTTCAGTGACATATTTTGGCAAAAGAAAAGCTGCTTATTTTGGGCTTAGAGATGAAGGCTTTGCCAAGTAGAAGCTGTTCATTTGTTTATTACGGTTGTGTGGGTCAGAGCAAGGGGCATCCTCTCAGTGTTTTAAACTACCCACAGAATGTCACAGCGACACTCTACTTTGCACATGTTAATGGTAGACTAAAACTGGATTGCCACAAGAAAGAAATGGCAGGCTTGGTTTTATAGAGTAATTATTCTCCATTAGATAAAACATTCTGCCTAAACATAGCGTGCAGATTCACAGAGGGGGAAAAGGTACAGGGGATCTTTCCTTTTCCACTTTAACACTAGTCAGTCCTAATGGGGAATGAAATTCTGCAGAACCCTGTAATTTCCCTAAAAGCTTCCAGACTGAAAATGCATCTCATACTGATGTCTTCGTGCTTTCTTTGTGTACTTGGCACAGCAGGCAGACACAGAAATGACAGAGGAGATTTGTCCCTAGCTCATTGCTTAATCATTTAAATAGATACACCAGCTACTGTATTTTATGCAAAGCCTGAGGTCATTTATACTATCGTGGGTATGACAATATAATATGTCGGAATTTTCTGCAAGACACAAAACACTCATCAGGCTGTGGCTGTTGTTGCTGTAGAGGTAAGACTTCTTCACAGTCAAAAAACTATTACCAGCTCTGTCACCAGGAACCTTTATGCAGGGGAAGTCATAGGCTGATGTAGCTCAACCTTCTTTTTGTCTGACTTTGTAAACAGTTTGTAATTATTATAATTAAAAGGCTGTCAAAAATTTGTTTCGTAAAGACAACATTTACAGCATTTACACAGCCAGTTAAGGGTATTTGAAGTGAAAGAGAAAAAAATATTCTCACATATTAATGATAGCAACAGAAGTTCAAATCACTTCATCTGGGGAGTTGTCTCATAAAAATGCCATCAGAGGGACTTGATTTTAACCTCTTTCTACCTTCCCAGCTTATAGTCTCCTACTTTTCCTGAAGGTCCTGGTATTTGCAAGAAACACTGTCCTTACCTACTCCAGCAGGAAACGTAGGCTTGCTCTCTCTTTCAAATGTCTGTGTAGAAGCAACTCCCTGCAGGAAGGAGCATTTGAACAAATTAATATTTTTAACATTGCAAAACAATTTGTGAAAGAAAATAATTCCCTTCCTCTTGCTGTCTGATTATAGTTAGCAATTTTATTATTAGCTGATGGGTCTCTGGAGGCTCTTGCACTGTATTTTGCAGCATGTTGTGGGTGGGTATAAAGTATTCTCTTAAGCAACCAAAGCTGTTTGCTCCATCAGGAGTCTGTACAGCCATCAAACATGTCCTAAGGCTCCCAAATTGCTCTTTTTTATGTTCCATTCAATGCTTTTTGTTCAAAGAGGTAAGGAGAAACTCTGAACCAAGAGAGAGCACACAAGCTCAAACCAGGAATATTTCAAGGGGGAAACCCTTTGTTCTTCCTCTGCTCTCACAGGACTCTTTCTTGCACCCCAGTTTTGGGTGCAAACAGTGCCATTATGTGGGTGCTGCAGCAGACTGCCTTCGGGCAAACATGGCACCAGGTGACAGTCCTGTTTCTCCCAGTTATATGGCAAGCACAGTGCTCCCAAAGAGGGAGCTGCAGGGCATGAAAATGAGGACTGCAGCGAAGATGATTTCTCACCTCTCAGTGTTAACCAGCCAGAGTTGGGATTTAATTTTGAACAGTGGACATAGGGGAGTCAGGGCAGTATCTAACTTATTGTCACCTGCTCCCTGGCAGCCAGACAAGTACAGCTTGAACCCAAGAAAAGCTGCAGCCAAACATTTGAGGTCCTCATTTTCTTTTCCAAGTTGGTCCCCTCAGCTTTCAAACTGGAACATGGGGATTTACCCAAGTGTTTCTTATGTTTTTTAATGAGAGAAGCTCAGATGAGAAGGCATCTGCTTTTCCGGGACACATATATATTTAGAACTACAGAGCAAGTGGCGGTGGTTATATTGTGCCCGTCATCAGGTAATGTCCTTGCTCAGTCCTCATGCAAAAATAGGGACAGTAGTAAATATTATATTGGATAAACACATGGAAAGTGTGCAGCTTGCTGCAAGCTTGATTTTGGGAAAATAATAGGTGAAAAGCTGAATGAAGTACTTTTTCTCCCTGGATGAAGGTGTGTAGTCTTCATATGATCTAAAATTCCTTTGAAAAAAAAAGACAATATTTTACAGTTAAGGAAAAAAAAAAATCCAAGATGAGGTATCAATGACTACCTACTCTGGTAACACAAGACAAATGAAAATAATAAAACTGTCATGTAATAATCTATTGCAAGTGTGTTTTATGGTAGATTGAATGTGAACAAAGACAAACATAGGATAGAATGTAGTTGACTGGAAGAAAGAGACATTTACTGTCCTCTTAAAGAATTAATATGATAAATTGCATTGTGTTTAAATGGTTGCATTTGTAGCTTAAACAATGAAAGTGGAGGAAGATCAATAACCCTGGTGATCACTGAATTTTGTAGGCATGGAGGTTCATACAGTTGTCCAGGTGCTTATTCAAATCTCATTTTAAAAGTCAAATTTCACAAGTCTGGAAGACTAATTTGGAAATTTTGCAATTCCATTAAATATTCTTAGTGGTTTCCTAGTTAGCATGGAATCAGGACCATAATTAGTGATTCTCTAATGGCATTAGCCTTTTGCCCCCTGGTCCTAACCAGCACAGGTCACATGCCCTCCTATACATCTTCAGTAGTTTCTAGACTTAGTACTTGTTGAAATCCTGTTGCAGGGTTTGTGACTGGAGTTGGATTCTGGTTTTTTCTTTTAATGAAATTGGGAAAGACTTCCCAATTCTGCTGATCTTGGTATGGACAATGATGCCACTGCAGGGAGCCATCCTCCGCCACACGGATCTCAGGGAGACACTGTACTACTGGGGACGACCACAGAGGGCAAGCAAAGACCACTGCCCTCCCACCATTAATTGCTACCCAGAAGGGTGGGATACATACAACTAATACATCTCATACAACTACATTTTCCTAAAATTTAACTGCCTCGTCTGATAGAGCCATCTGGGCTTCCTGTCTAACTGCTGAAGGAAGAACAATACCTCCACAGGGAGATAAGATCAGTCCTGCTGCTGTCGCTATGGAATTGGTACCTGTTTTCCTCTATTGATGACAGCGGTACCTGGATGCCTGGCTCAGACTGGATCCCTAGCCTTTAGGCAAGCAGTGTTAGAGGAGATGAGCCCATTATCCCTCCAGTCACAGTTCTCACCTCCTCCTCCAATCTTGCTGAAGATGCAGCAATAACCAAATCCACATCTGATGCCATTGGGCTGCTATTCCCCAAGGTGAACCATGCAAGGATTTACCCATGTGTTAGCTGGGTGTTAAACATTAGGAGGTAAGGACTTGCTGGCACTCACAGAGTGGCCACAAAGAGCCAGTGGAGGGGATGAAGAAAAGGCCCATCACACTGGCACAGCTCTTTCAGGAAATCGCTCGATGCACAAAATAGGCACTGCCTGCACATCTACACCCAGGTCCTGCCCGGATGTATTTAAATTGCAGAGATCTAAAGAGTCTTGGTTTAGAAGGGAAAGACAGTAATGTCCAGTGAAACATGGCAGGTGTCTGTGCACTGAAGAGCTAAATGCTCCTTGCAGTCATTAAATTGAAGTGGTAAGGGATCAACTGATCTTTCTGCACTGACATCAGTTAAAAAATTAGAAAGTTGTCTGAGGTCATGAAGCTTCTTTTTAACTCTCAGTGGAGTTTTGTTGTTGTTTTCTTAAGAACTAACTATATCCCCATTTTGGCCATATTTTCATCATTTGCAGTAGTTCCCAATGCAACTTCTCTGAAGAGCTGATGCAGTGAAACTTCTAGTGACCTCAGGCTCCTCAGTGCCAAAACATCTTTAATGAGACTGAAGCCTAATATGGCTCAGCCAAGGTCCTCAGTTTTGAAATTCCTATTATTGTCAAAGCATTAATGTTTAAAAAAAACACTCAGCCATTTAAACATATGGATCTTGAGGAGACGTATGATGACTGAGAAACTAAGTTCCTTCTCAGTTCGTGATAAGCTTTTGTACCTTGTGTTTTGTACCTTGTTATAGCTTTTACTTTTTATACTTGGTCAACTTACCATCATGTCTCTTTCAGTGTCACAGCCTGTAAACTTGCTTTTGCAGGCACAAAAGGAGCACATTTAGTTCTGCATCAAGCAGGTTTAAAATGTTTCAACATCTTGTGCTTCTCTGGAATGAAGATGAAACTTTGTGCCCACCAGTTGTCCTGTTTCCCAGGGTAGTACACAGCATTAGAAGATTTCTTGGTTTCAGAAGCAGCAAGTAGAGGACTACTAGAGATTTGCAAAAGGGTTTCAGATTCTCAGTGCTTTTCAAAAATCCCGGGAAGCCTCCGACTCTCATTCAAGGCATAAAAAAACTTTAAAAATTTGAGGCTTCTAATCCAGATGCAGAGATATTTGACTTTGAAGCTATAATATTTTCATGCATGGAAAAGCATTTTATATAATTTATGAAAGTTTTTCCTTAATAATAATATACTGCTAATTGATAAAGTTAGGCTGGAAATTAGCAGCACATTCTAGTCAACAGAGCAGTTGATCTTAGGAAGAATGATGGGTGGCAGCGAGTGAAAAGAGTGAATTTAATCAGCTCTTAGGAAGGATTACGTGATAGGCTTCCTTGGCAGAGCATCAGTAAGAAGGACCTCTTCAGGCAATGATCTCCAGTTGCATTTTCTCCTGCTCTACACAGTACAGCTCACGATATTTAAAAAAAAAAAAAAATCCAGTAATTACAACTGGAGAACTACAAAAAGCAGCATACATAATTAAACTCCTCTTCTTCTAAACCATTGCGAAACAACCTTTTGATCTAAGCGGGACCGTTTGCAGCATGCGGTTAAGTAACATTGCTGATCGACATACTAATGTTGTATCACTCTCCAGAGTTCATCCTCTTTTCCAGCTGCAGGGAGGCAGAAAGCCCTGTCTGGGGAAGCAGCTCCCATAGCTGGGAGCTGGGTAGCAGGGCCCAGAGCTGTTCCTGTCACCCATGAAGCCTTGCTAGCTGTACCCCTCTGATCACCTCTTGGAGAGGAGAGTCTGAGCAGTTTCTTCCTGATTAACAACAGGAAAGCAAAGCAGTGTAAAGCCTGAATAAACCTTTTTAATTTTTTCTGCAATACCACTTTCACTGTGCAAGAAGATGCTTGTATGATGCAAGCCCTTTTCCAGAATGACCTATACTTAAACATTTCTCATTAGAAAGGCTCTGCCAAATCACTCCACTTCAGATTGTGGTCCAAGAAATCATGACTTCAAAGACAGACATGAGAATAAGCTCGCAACAAAGAGAATTAAAAATCAAGAGCTCCTCTGCTTCCTGTGTCTCTAACTCAGCTGGCAGCTGGCTGCATCAATGCTGACGGTCTGTCAGCAGAATGTCACTCTTTCAATTAATCCCTACGTTTACACATTTCTAAATTGTGAGCATTTCCTACCCTCCCATGGTAATGATTTGCACAAAACATAAATCATGTTTCTGCAATATTGTTTCTCTAGGAAATTTAGGAAAATGTATCATATGTGGGTTTTTAACTTTCTAAGCTACAAATTAACTATGTGAAATTATTCATGTTTCAAATCACATTATATCTTATATTGCCTCACTATCAGCAGCAAATGTTTATGGTCAATGACTTTAGAAAGTAAATTACAGGGAATTACTGAAAGCATTGTTAATTGATCCCAGAGACTGTGTATTGAGAATACTCACATAATTTAGAGGTTTGAACATTAAATATTACATTTTAATATTTGAGTCAAAATTTGATACTCTTCCTTGACATCCATCGTTTCACAATCTCATCTTCCCTTGAGACTCACAGCCTCCCATTTCTTATGTGCAATGTGCATATTTTTGACCTTGGTGTTTAGCAGAAATTTATAGATGTACAAATATACACAATCACTTCTGTGACATTATGTCACAAAAACATTTCAGACAAATTGCTCCAATGAACACACTTCTCCCCCTGAGGAGGGGAGGTGAAAACAAGGACATTACAGAAGGGAGCCAGGTTTTTTGAAAGTACCACAAAATATTTCAGTGAGGAACACAGTAAAAGTACTTCTTATATAAATAGGAAGGGAAATTAGTGTGAAAATTATTCCAGGGTTTCTTTAAAGAGAGACTCACAGAGAGAATTTCTTGGTAAATATAAACCAGAAAGGAGATCTTTCGATACATGAACTTTCCTATTTTCCTTTGAGATTACTTCTGATGGTGACAGGTAGATGAAACATAAGAAAAGAAATAATTAAACCTGGGACTCAATCAATGCCTGGCAGGGTTATCTTCCAGAACCTAGCTGAGCCTTGTGGTCATCCTACAGGCTCCCCTGAGACTGTATGATTCACCCTGTACATCTTTACGTGCTGACGATTTACAGCCTTTGACACACAGATCACTTAACTGCTGTCCATAGTTTTATTGTCCATCTCTCTACCTTGAAGGCGAGAGACAATTTTTCTTTAGCAGCTCCGTTGCCCAGTAGAAAACAAAGGCTTTCTTATTCGCTACTGGTTTCACTGGTATATAGAGAGGAATCGTGAATGACGTATTTCAAGCATCTTGTACAGAAAGCCACTTTTGCCACACGGTGGGTATCAGGTGGAGGAGCTAGAGAATATTCAGTCGAAGAAAGCCCTGTCTGTCCAGGCTGCTTTTTGCCTGAACTAGCTTCTGTAGCCTGTCTACCACAGCGGAGAGGTATCCTGTAAGAGCAATGTGGGTATTTAGTTCTGAGTCTTATTGAAAAATTCTCTAATTAGCCAATTGCTACCTTCAGTGAGGGCTTTCACAGTAACATAACTGAAAAAATCAGTCTTTCAAAGCATGCAGTCAAAGGCTGCCAAAGGCTTGCATACATAGAACCTACTCAATAGGGTCAGACTAACAGGTAAAGTCCAGTATTATTTTTAAGAAAAATTTACAGCATAACTACTAATATTTTGGAAAAAAGTAAACAAAGTCAGTAATGATACAGACCTTTTATCTTGTAAGCATGCAAAGAAGGACACTCAGGTTGGCAGGATAAAGCATAAGAAGTTTTTGAATTCAAGTAAGAATAAACAACAGAATAAAATTACAATTGTAAATTGTAAAATTGTAGCTTTTACTTCTGTTTGCATGGTCAACACTATTTTTATTGAGTACAGTACACTTAATACAACACTCCTAGGAACAGACATCCTTTCTTTAAAAAAAAATAGTTTATACAATTTGCCCTGCTATTTCCACCACACAGAAGATTCTGGCAGTTGTTTAGAATCACAAGGATACAATTACTCTTGAGAATGTTGATATGCCATTATTGTTAATCATTATTATGAAACAACCAAAACCCAAGGCTCATGTGCATGTATATTCATATAATTATGCTAGTTTTTCAATCACGTCTAATGTTTGCACAGTTTTATCATTACTAACAAATCAACCCCTACTCCAGATCTTTTATTACTTCCATTTGAATCTAGCAGTGACACAGTAAGAGTGTAAAGTAGAAATGATGTTTTCATTAGTTATTTACACTGAAAAGAATTCAATACACCACAGCATGGGAAACCTGTCTCAAGCAGAAAGAGGGAAGAGAGCAAACTCAGGAGGGCTGTACAGGGGGGAGCCCAGGGAACAGCAACGGAGATGGGAGAAGACATGGCAAGAGAGAACCTTGACACGAAGCCTGTCAGATGCCATGGGCAGACCTGCAGGGATTGATAGAAAAATGTCATCTTTGCTGGGTTTCTTAAGTTGGATTTCTCTTTGGTTGTCTGGGGCTTTTCCAGAAGACACTTTTGTCCCTACATGCCAAAAAGTCTGAATTTAGGCCTCAGAGTGTGCCGGTGCTTTACAGATTGGCCACTTATTTTCTGATAGGAAGTAACATACCAGGTCAAGTTACTGCTGAAAACAGGATTGACAGGTTCTTTCACCAGGTCAGAGTTCATAAGACCATTCTCTCCATTAAGAGGACATACTTTAGCCTTCATGACTGAAAACAATATTTAAATGCAACCAAGCATATTAGCAGAGAAGCAGTACAACCAACAAAGGAGCAAAGAGTTAATTCCAATTCATGGGACAAATTCTGTCCAGCCCATCCTCCTGTGCGTGGATCCCACACCCTGACCCCCCTGAAATCTGCACAAGAAGGAGGCACAGAGTGGTTTTACACAGCCCTGGCAGCAAACTGTGGCTGAACAATGCTCTCCAGCTGGGACCTAAAAACAAAGCTTCATCCTTTTCCCTGTAGACCAGGGTCATACTGAGATGAGGTGGTGTCAGAGGCAGGATTTCAGACTGATTGTTCTCTAGCTGCCCCGTTCAACTTTTGTGAGCTGTATGAATGAGACATTTCCCCAGCTGCTTTCCTGCAGTGGTAGACATTAAGCACAAATGTTTTGAGTCTGTCAGTATGCCTGTCTTCAGTGAGCTCCATGTTGCTCTGCCCTTGTGCTGGTCCTGCCATGCTACGTGGTTAAGATGGACAAGGCTGCTCTTGCAAAGGCATCTGGAAACCCACAAAGAGCTCTAGGTGCAACCCAGAGGTCAAGTGTTTCCTTTAGGGGCAATTTCATCCAAGGCCCTGAAAAGATGACCAAAGAGAAGATTGAGATTATATCCTTCTCTGTCCCATCCCTTGCCTATTTCTCTTTCTGTTGTCAGGTTTCTTCAAGTGTGGGGACACCTATTAAACACAACCAAAATTGCACAGGCAGCAGCTGCCCAGGAAGGCCTGCAGAAAATGACCAGATTTCCAGAATAATATACATTCTTCCAGGAGAGATGAGGCATGCAGTAAGTAGTAATTGGTACCATATCCCCACATACATAGTAATCTGGGGAGCTCAATTAAATTACTGTGCTGTATTAAGAAAAGTATGTGACCATGCAGTTAATGGCATAGAACATGCACAGGGAGAGGAGCAGATCTAAGATCACATTTCCAATGCCTGTTTTTTCCTACTTTCTGAATGATTAATGATATTTAGGACACCCTAATATGTCACTTTTGTCTTGAAACTCATAGGTAGTTTTTTTATCTTGAAAAAGAGACTTGACTGCTGTCCTAAGCAGAGAGGACCCGGATCAGCAATAAAGGACAGTCACAGTTAAGTTAAATTGCTTTGTGATTAAACTTCACACACAGTCTGAAATATGGCAATAAGTTCATCTGGCAAAAGCACAGAAGCCAGGAATGGATGCTTAAAAGATGAGGATTTTCAGGCCTGTATCTTTGCTATGCCATCTTTATAAGCTATGCAAACAGCTCAGCCCAATACCTGTTGCTGAACTCCCTATTGCCCCCAAGCTCCATTCTATCCAGGAAAGGCATACAGTGATCAGGAGATTAATCATATTTAGCATAAGAAAGGTGAATTTTAAAAGACTAGTTGTTGAGGCCATATTTGTGAGTACCCCAGTAATATGGATACTCTAGATCACTGCAGGTGCAATACCTCTAATGCAGCGTGGTAAAATGATGTCACGCAGTGTGGCTTATTTTTGTTCTAACCCACTGTAAACACAATTGTACTAAAACTAGGGTTTAGGATAAGAACATGGATTACTTCAAAGAGTAATAGGAGTATGTTTACACCTATATTAATACCTACTGAAGTGCCCAATTCATTCTAGTGCCAGAAGTTTTTATATATGCTAATGATTTAACCAAAGTTGAAGGAAAGTTAATAACAGACCTCTTTCAACTCGATTACTGTCTGAAAAATCAGTACCCCACTAAAATGCAAGTGACTCCCTTTCATCTCTGAGTCACGATATAATAATTTAACAAGATTTGGTATGGAATATGACTCACTGCTGTTGAAATCATTGGGACTGACACTGGATTGTAAATGTGATCAGGTAAAATATAAAGTGAGCTCCTGGAATAACATAGCAAAGAAGCTCAAGTTCTGAAGGGGAAGCTAGACACCACTGTGAATTATGAAAATTGCCTTCTGTTTGTTGCAGCCAAATGTGTCTGTCCAGTGGGGAAAGGTTGGTTCATGCTAAAAAAGCTAGATGTCATATTAAGTGAAAGCCATTGTCACATTCACCCACATCCAGGGACAGTCTTATCATGCTTTGGGGAACAACTAGCCAGGGATCAGGACTGTGGTCACAAGTAAGAGGGGAGAGAAGACACTTAAAACAATCATTGTAAATGGATGGTTTGCAGCTGTTGCTGGCAAAAGTAGAGAAATAGCTTTCTTCTCACAAAAGAATCTCTTAGGAAAATACTGAATGTGATGCTATTGAAGATGTAGCATTCCCACGTCGTACAGTATAATTAATGAGGGAAAGAAATTGGTATTGCTGTTAGCTAGCACCCATGTGCAGGTGCAGAATATGGCTGGCCAAAATGGAGATGTTTGAATTGTTTTTGATCAAGAGCTGGCACCAAAAACTGGACAGAAATGGGACTGTTATAATGACACAGACATATGCAAATGTGGGGACTTGGACCAGGGAACTGCTGTGCTCTTCGGAGATAGAGGCATAATATCAAAAGTCTGGCCGGGAATACAGATGAAACATGCTTAAGCCTCAGGGAAAAAAGCACGAAGGACAAAGAGGATGAACCAAACTTCGATGTGCAAGTAAAATGACTCCTAATTTCCACTAAAACTGTCATGCTTAATTAATCTGTTATTATGTATGGAAGCAGAGAGCCTTTTAGGTATTTCATACTCTAGTTTGGCTTCAAGGTGGATTCTGCATGTCTTTCAGCCAGGACTTTCCCAGATTAGGCTAATTTCTACAGTGATTTACACAATTCCCCAAACTCTGTTCTAGTCCTGCAGAGAAAGCCCATCTTTCATCATTTCCCATCTCATTATTTGGGGTGAAGTGTTCACTTGTCTGATCCTTTT
>NW_010269935.1:38978-76955 GCF_000690775.1 Eurypyga helias
TTGGGACTTCCATGGGTTTGGGGACATGATTCAGGGAGAGTATGAGCTGATGTCTCCTACAGTACTGCTTGTCCTGGTAGACGAGCTCGTTTCATGTTGTGAAAAAGTGCTCATGGACCACCTCTCTCCTTGCAGCAAGCTGTGCCAGGAGTAATACTTAGCTGGATATAAGCAAACCAAGAAAACATGTCTTCCTGGCAGACATAAATGTGGATGACATTTTATGTGTTTGGACTTTTTCATACGTGACAGAATCATAAATAAACACAGAATTAGAAATAAATATGCAAATTTAAGAGGTGAGCATGGCTTATGAATAGCCTGGATCTAGAAATGATGGCTAAGAAGGCACTGGAAGATGAGAAGGTCAGTGAGAAAGCTGAGCGTTAAATACGTTTTGCTGAAAGTGAGAGGCTAGAACACAGCCTCTCTCCATTTCTGCCACAGAAAAGCTGTAGCTCCTTGTTGGGATTTCAGCCCTATTCATTGGTGCTGGCTGTTGGGGTATGGGCTGGGAACATCCCTCCGTCATGCTGTCTTTTTGCACAGCTGTTATTTTCTCCATCTCTTCCATATGATGCATTTATAATCCAAATTCCAGCTTTAAACCCTGGATGATTGGAGGTTTTTGCTTTTTTTTGTAACGTAAGTTATTAAAAATTGGCAGAATTCATGGATAGAAAAAAACCTATTTAGTCATCCCAGAAAGCAGAAAAGTTTTCAGCTGATAGTTTTTGAAAAAACAATGCAACAATGAAATATGACAGGTTTCATCCCACCGTCTGTTCCCTCCAGAAACTTATTAAACAAATACAAATAGTGGTTGAGAATGAATAGATTTAATGTAGTCTTAGTCAGTGTTGCTTTTACTATAATGTTCTGAAACCACCAGCTCCTAAGAAAAGACACACAATGAAATGAAGTGTCACAATGTAATATGTCAATAAAACCTTCCCAGCAAAATGAATCATTTCAAATGTCTTTAAAACAAGATGAATTCCCCTCTCATATACTATTCAAACATGCTGTTCCCCGACATATTCCCCCCCTACATAAACTGATCACATCTGCCTGTGCAGGAGCAAACAATGTTTGGTTTATATTGTTGTCTGGATTTCTTTTTCTTGTTCTTTTTCAATTTTATTTCAGAAACACTCTGAAGATGCCCAGGAATGGCTTGCTTCATGAAGATTTTACCTAGATGAGTGGAAGCAGTTGAATTGCCACAATTCAAGAAGCTACCATCTCCCAGCTGAGAAACCCTCAGGCAAATCCCCTGATCAGTGTCTTAACGCACACATGCAGATGCACTCATACAACGAAAGTCGTCCTGGAGGTTGCTCTCCTCATTACTAAAGCAGACAACAATTCTAATAATTCTTGGGGTTTTTTTCTTTGTACATGATTTAGAAAAACAATCTGAATTTCATTCAGAAGGTGTAGGAATTTGTTAAATGCTATTAATGGTAAAACAGAATACCAGTATACAGCAAAACAGAAGATAATAACTAGAAAAAACTATGTGCTATATTGAGTTGGCAATTTCCAATTTATATGTAATTCATTTTATTCTAACTTACCAAGTTTCTGGCCTGAAAATGCATAGCTTGGTCATTATTTTCAGAAGGAAAAGAGAACTCTTGTGCATACAGTACCTGATAGAACCATTCGATATTCTACTAAAATAAGGGTCTGAAAGCTTTGAAAAAGTGATCATAAGTCAGGGAGTGGAATACTATTCTTGGCACATGCATCTCGACTAAAGAGGCGACAGAAACTTTGTTCCCTGTCTCCATGCTTAATAATTCTTCTGTGGTTCGACGATGCCAATAAATGATAGCTCCTGCTAAAAACTTGAATACAACAGGGATTTTCTTATCATTCCTTTCATACACTGTCTAATGGGCATTTCTGAGAACTGAAGGTATGCTTAGAAAATAAACAGCAACAAATAATCAGTATACGGTCCCTCTCTCTTTTTTTGGTAAAACCAAGCAATTAGAATAATAAACAGCAAGAACAGAAAAACTGATCAGAAGTGTGAAATGGAATACTTGCATTTTAAAATTACATCTTTTTCCAACTTCGTAACACGGGATTTGAACCTGTTTAGGCTACTTGATATCCTGCAAGGATGAAGAGGTAGCCAGAAGAGTCAGATGATACATGTACAGGCCTTACCAGCCATGGCTTTGCACCTGTATATGATTTGAGGAGTAATTTCTATTTGAAACAGCTTGTTCTATGGTTGTTTTTTTTTTTTTTTCCCCAGCAAAGTGATTCAGATACCAAATATGTCATTTACATGCTCTTAATTACTCGCATTCATTACAATTAGTTTCTACTTTGGTTAAGGATTACTTTGTATTTGAAAAAATGGTAAGGTTCATGTCTTGTTTTTCAGAAATTTATTTCCTTGTCTATAATACCATATGTTTTGAATTTGCAATTTGCAGCATAATATTTGCTTATCCTTTGAGACATTATAATGATTATTTAATGCCACAAACAGAAAAAGTACAAGCACAAAATTACCATGCTGAAGTGCAAGAGAACTCTTGGAAAAATGAGTCGATTGAGCAGTTGAGCATTATGTTAAGCACATCCACAAAGTAGGATTGCTCCCAAAGAATATTACAAATATCCTCTGAAAATAAGTCAACAAAATAGCCAGATTTGTGAGAGGGAAAAAACCATGTTTTCTTATTCCGGAGCAATGAATAAGTTGCAAATCACTGATTTAAATTAAATATGCATGGATAGTTATACTTTCATCAGAGAAAAGATGCAAGTTGTAGTTGAAGAAGCATTGAATCATTAATGCCCAAATTTGTGTTACAGCCAAATCCAAAGAAACGTAGGAACGTAAACAAAGAGACACCCTGAATCATGTAGTCTCTTGACATACAAATTGATTTGATGAAACTTGGGCCATTCATGTTCTTCTCTGAAGGCCACTGCAACATTTCTTTCCACCTGCATTCATTCCCCATTTCTCTGAGCAGCAACTTCCCCCCTTCCTTACAACTCAAGGATTCCACCGTACTGTTTGGAAATACTGCATTTTCCTTTTTCAAATTCCTCCTCAAGCCTCACTTCTGCCAAATCATAGTCACTGGGGACCAGGGAAGACTGCCAATAACTGGATTATCAATAATTACATCCTTCTAACAATTTAGCATCATGTTCATTGAGGTTCAGTATGTTCAGCATCATGTTCATCATCACTCTGAAATACTTTGCCCATAGCATGCAGTGCAGAGGTCACAGAGCTTGTACCTTCTATATATACATTCACAGGAGGCATCGTTTTCCTCTCTAGCAGGTAATAGAAAATCTGAAAAGAACCACTTAGTGCTCCAATAAAAGAAAAATTAACATGGCAGCCACAGACTGACATGATGACACGGATGACAAAAACAGTGTTTGTTTTTTATAACTAATGTATTGCAGAGATGAATCAATTATTGTTCAAGGGAAAATTTTTAGCACCATCATACACTAGTTCCTCTCTGATTTGGAAACAGCACTCTGGATCTCAAAGGGAACAAAGGCATGTCATCTGATTGGTTATCCAGGAGTCGACATTTTCTTGTGACTCTATTCTCTCCGATTCCCTGCTCTCGTGATCACAGCATTTCGGCACATCCAGAGGAACCCTCCTGGGGATTAGCTAATGAAAAGTGCTGTAATTCAAGAGATGCATCCCCTTTGGCTGCTGTTATTTTCTTTTCTTTGGCAGTCAAACAAATATCAATATTTGAAGGCCTCTTCTACTGACTGAAATTGCTTTCTTTGGTCTCTGATATGGATGCAGATTAATAATGCATGTAATCTGCTCCCACTCAACAACTGTAATTTTGTTTTTTGTTACAGAAGTGATTTTTTATTTACATTTTTTTGAGTTTAAGAATAGATAACTTTTTACCATGGTCTCATGTTTGTCCCGATTTGCATAATCACTGGGAATTAGATCACTCAGGACACTGTGCAAACCTGAATCTCTCTTGTATTTATGCTAACAAGATCATATAGTCAGACACTTTTCTGTTCACAGGGAGATGTCTTGGGGAAAAAAATGGAAAATTCAAAGTATCCCAAAATAGTGCAAAGGTGTATTATGTCTTAAAAGCACTAAAAAACCCCAAACAAAACAGAAAACACAGCCAATATCCCAACTATCCTATAGCAGTGCTGCTACAACCCTCCTGTAGCTGGAAGTCATCCCCCTCCCCCAAGCCTTGTGTTGTCAACAAAACGTGCTGCTCCATAAGCACACAGCTGCCTTGCACTAACCCAGGGCTTGCTGCTTTTGACAGAGCTTTGCTTTTTTTTTTTTTTTGCTTTTTACCCCAAATCTGCACAACCACTGCACAAAACCAATGGTACCAGGGTGATATTTAGATTGGGAAAGACCTGGAAGGCCACAGACTTAGAGATTTGTGTTGCTGGCTTTTGCCGACAAAGATGTGTTGAGATACACGTGGCTGAAACACTGGACCTGGATAGAATAGCCAACCACCTCTGAGAGGAGAATCCCATGAATCCTGTCAAGGTGTTCACATAAGCACTTGCGTACCATCTTTGCATGCCCATTTCCCCTACAACCTACATTACAACTGAACCTTTAAAACCTGTAGTAGTTACAGGTAGCATGTTGTCAGAGCAATGGGAATACAAGGAGGTCCTTCCTCCTTGAGAACTCCCCTGGAGACAAAAGGCATTACCTCAGATCTTGGGGAAACTCTCAAAATCAGCCAAATGAATGCTGCAAGATACATAACTCAAAGCACATTTGTCACATTGAGCATTTAAGCAGCATATTGATTCTCTCTACACTTTATTTAATATTCTGGGTATGTCAGATCTAGATTCTATTTGCATTTGAAAGACACCTGGTATGGTCAGAAGAATACTGTGAGGAACTAATTCATCTCACTCTGCATTAGGAAAGCTCTTTCATTACTGCAGATATTAAGTTCTGTATCGGTGATAGCTTCCAAATAATTGCTCTCAATGACATTTTCTTGTTCGCATACCCTTGCATAGAGAAATTTCCTCTACTGTCTTTTTACAATTATCTGATCTCCCTAGCAGAGTTGGACCATGATATCTAATACCACGATATGTGAAAATTAGTCAGTCATGACAATGCTAATAGATTTTTGAAGCTGATAATATTTGTTATATCTCTTTGGTTTGGCCCAGCGTCCTCTGACATCTTTGCTCCTTGAAAGCTGGAGAGGAAACTGTTGCCATTTCTTGTGTGGTCCCTTCCCAGGATAAGGCACCCATCCACAGAGGTACAAACTGCAGAAAAAGGTAGGGTCCATTTTCAGACAGAGGCAGCCATTAGAAGTCCAAACTCTGACATTCAGGACTGTGTCTGTGCTTCCTAGGGCCCACTTTATCTGTTAGGTAATTAGATAAAAGATCCACACCATTTTTTACACTCCCTACATTTTTACACAAAAGAAATAAGCAGAATTGGCTGTTGACATCTAGTTGATACTTTCTTCTTAGATCTTCACATCTACAGAATGATAATGAAAACAAAACAATTGTGCTAGTAATGCAAGAATTAAAGTTTTCAGGATACCACCTTAGTCTAGTTCATAGAAAGTTGAGATATTTTCAAATGTAGGAATCCGTGTTTATTAAGAAAGTTTCTGTATCACATTGAGGCTGAATTTGCGGCTAATCTCATCCTCTGAGATTCTCATCCAGTTTGACTCACCAAGCTCAGGGAAAGGAGTTTTGCGTGCTCCAACCTACAGCTGTTTTGGCTTAAATGCAAGACAAACACATCCAAGTGTTAGAAAGCAAAACTAAAGTTGCAAATCTGATATCTCAATGGAGAAATTTTAGAAAATAATTTTAAGTTCATAGAACTGAAAGGGTTACTTATGCTTATTTATAAATTCTTACCTCTTAAAAAAAGGATTATTAAAAGAACAATATTTTGAGAAATTGATAGGTTATTCTTTAGTAAACTCAAAAATGAGTGATTAGGCACATCTTATAATACTGTCACTGACTTTATGTTTAATTATTTTGTAAAGTATCTGAAAAATGTAACCTTTTCTTAAAATAATTTGTTCCACAATAAAATTTAGTTATAGATTGATGTTACTATTCTCTTAATTTCCCATTAAAATTGTATTTCAAACCCCCAATATACTATCATTTATAGCTATCTATCCTGCAACAAGAATTGAAACTGCGCTGTTAGATGTGTTTATATGTACAGCTTCATGAAGAAAGTTCATGAAGTAGATAGGCACAAGGTGAGAAAGAGGGTGACTGTAGTTACACACACTTGATCAGTAGCTAACAGAAGGTATAGATGGAAATAGATCTGCCCCCAAAAGCTATGGCAGAGCCAAGAAGTGATCTCAGATTATTTGAATACAACTAAAATACGCTGTCAAATTTTACTCCTAAAAGAAAAGTTTGTATTGCAGCTCTTGTGCTCTGTAATGAGCATGAAAAACAAGAACATCTTAAAGGTTTGTAAGTATGAAAGATTATGTTAAAGCAGAATGTTGCTGCCTCTTGCAAATGTCCAGTACTGCATTTGATAAACAAAATAACAGAGCTGAAAATTAATGATGGACAACTCTGGCACGGCACCAGAATCAAACATCTAGTATATTGACATAATTTTTACTTCTAACTGAGTCGGCTGGAATCTGATTTATTTCAGCCAGCCCTTGTTCCCTTGCAGGAATTGTTGACATAGTATATTAGAGCAATCAATCAATATCTGATTAAATGAATGAAGCTCTTTCATTACCTTCAAGCCCAGATTGAATTGCTGTAGCTGTAACAGGAAGACAGTATTTTACCTTGCTGTGAGGAAACCTCCACCCTCCTTCCAAGCCCTGATACTTATTGTTCAGATTGTTCGCTTGGAGAGGAAGATTTACATCTTTCCTTTCCCAGCATCAGTTAGGAAAGAAGGCAAAGGATTAACCAACCATGGGGCAGCTGTGGCATTGCTTTTCCTCTGAATTGCATGTGCAGTTTAAATACTGACTGCTAGGGAGGGAGTAGGGCAGTAGGAGGGTTTCTAGAAATGGGCAGTCTGAGCCCAGGGCAGTGGACATGCTCCTTATCTATACTAGCCATGCTAGACCACCAAAAATGCAAGTCCTTATGTTGGGCCTATCATGTATCACTTTGTTGTCAGATTGCTGCAGAGATCTGTGCTAAATCTTTACCAGCTTCAGGCCTGTTTTTATTAGGAGGCAGAAGGAGAAACAAAGTAGGCTCCAAAACGCGATTAACTGCCTAAAAAAATAACAATAATAATCTGGTGACCCAGTGTCTGGCTGGTGCAAGCAGCCATAACTCCAATGCCCTCAGCAGAGTGGCTGTGAGTCTCTTCTTTCTCTAATTGCAACACACAGGGGGGCTGCATTGCTTCCTGCTTTTCTCATCTTTTCCCTTTCCCTATCTCTAGCTTCATTACTGAGAAAGAATAATTTACCAGAGCTAATAAAGTCATTTTGCATCACCAGCACTGGTGCACCTAAAGGGAAAGGAGTATC
Source organism: Eurypyga helias (assembly GCF_000690775.1). NCBI lineage: Eukaryota > Metazoa > Chordata > Aves > Eurypygiformes > Eurypygidae > Eurypyga > Eurypyga helias. The sequence continues at coordinate 46,532 of NW_010269935.1, forward strand.
ATTGGTTCCTTTGAAACAGCACGAATATAGCTAATGGAAGCTAACACTAATGGAAGTTAGTTACTGACTGTTTGCTCCTTGACCAGAAAGAAATATGGTCCTGGCTTTAATTTTGTTAATGGGAGATTAAGAAACTGTATTTCCACCAGCCTAACAAACCTTGTTTGAGTGTTTTTGTAACATAGCACAGGCTTTTGTAAGTCCCTTGGAACTATACACAGAGGTACTTTGAAAATATTACAAAACTAGACTTAAATTAGCTCAGTGCTCCACAGAGCTGTTCAGTGCTAAATCAAGCTCTTATACGTGAGATGGGCCTTTTTAGTTTGTTTCTGCCCAGTCAGTTACAGCAGAGGTGTAGTGTTTCAGAAGAGAAACCCTTGGTGACTTCCAGACTGCCAGAGCTCTGCCTGGGCTGCAGCCAGCCAGTGCAGCAGATCCATCACCCTTAACTAGCCCCAACCCTCTGCAGACAGAGCCGTCAGGGTCTGGAGCCAGCCCTAGTCCCAGTCCCGCAGGCTTGGTTGGTGTTGCAAGGGAGGAGCCTGCTCCAGGATGTATTTTACATGAACCTGGTTCTGGAAACCTCCAACTTTCACTTTGCTCTTGGGCTAAGTGCAGTTGGCCAAGGGTTGGTCACACTCCTCGTCCCAAACACAACAGGTCTTCACAAGGAGAGGGCTGCCTGCCACAGAGGAAGCAAGGGCTGAGCATTTTTGCAGCCTTGGTGACCTTCTCCAGGAGAAAGCAGCAACTGGCACAGACACCAGAGGAAATGGGTTTGCCCACAGGCTTCTAACTGGACTCTCTTGTCCAGGACTTTTTAAACTGCCCGTGCAATGGCTGTGCCAGGTGCGTAGGCTGGGAGATGGCAGTGGAGTCCCACCTTGTGTTGTGACTTCTCAGAGCAACCAAAACCTCTACACCTGTTCTGCAATTCCCACCCCAGGGCCGAGCAACTCTCGGTTAGTGGCACAGCCAGAATCACCTCTCCAGTACCCTTGACTCCCGTTTCTTCAGGCAGTGCTGTCACTAGCACTGTAATATACAGCCCTCTTGAGCAGAGGGAAATAGGCACTAACTAGCTCACACAGCCCATTTTGCTGGCTATAGCTGGAAGTCAGTGTGCCTAGGGGAAAGCACCACACTTAATCACTCACTTCGGGTGTAAAGTTAGAGTATGAAACCCTTGCCAAGTTGAATCAATTATTTTATTGGCTGGAATAAGTGATTATGAAGCTCTCTTGGCATGCAGTTAGCTCTATCCGTTTCCTTTTTCCAAGCTTTTCAAGCCTTTTAGAAGAAACACCAACCAAGAGAAAATTATTCAAGAGAAAATGATTCAAGGATCACAGGGCAATTTTTATACTTTAATGCTATCTGCACTATAAGAAACATGGCAGGTTCCAGATTTTAAATTTGGGGAATCAAAATGAATGCTTTTAAGAATTGCCTTTTATGCTAAGTGAAAGTAAGAGCAATGACTGACTGCAACAAGGGTAAAGCATGTCCCCAATGTCAGAGATGGATTGTGGGTTAAAAGTTGACCCTTAGCTGTTTTTTCTGATGGTCTTTGTTCTGTAATAATCAGGTTTAGAAAAACTTATGAAAGGCAGCTGAAGGTAATTCCACTGTATGCAAGACATGTCAGGGAGCAGCAGTGACATATTTTATGGACAGTCAAAGAAAACAGCAATACATTGGAAAAATTCAAATGGCTCCTTCCCATCGTCCTTCAGCAGCAGACGATATATAGACAAGGATTTAGACTTGCAAGTCTTCCTACTTCTTTGCAATTTTAGGAGAAATTGTGGGTAGATTACATTCCGTAACCTACACTAACCTTCACAACTTTATAGATTCAGGCTCTGATGGGCCTAGACAGGGGGTGGGAGGCAGAGGAGGAAACTCACAAATGAGGATCCTTTACCTTCAGACAGATTTCATCTTGTTCTTAAGATGTGAGCAAAGCTGGGAACTGCACTAGGCTGTCAGGGACAGGCCTGTGCACAAAGCTATTTTCTGTCTCCATGTCAAACCCCCCACAGCTGCCCCATAATACTGCAAAGTCATGGTGAGGCTGGACCCTGGGGATGGGGAGCACAGTGGGCAACATCTCGTTTCTCTGTCTAAAGCGCCTAATGCTACCTATTCTCAGGCATTGCAATAGGTGATCCTCTGATCTTATCCAATTTGGCAGCCTGTTTCATTGTCTGAATTCAGACTCCTCTCTGCACTTACTAGACCTGAGGTCCATCACCTCTTTCATGCCTATTTAAACACTAAAGGGCAATTAAGGTCCAGTGTCCGGCCACTGTAAGACGGGAGTGGCCCTCTTAAGTTTCAACAGTATTTGCACTGCTTCCTACTGGCTCACTGAGGCAGTAGCTAGAGAAGGGGTAACTGGTGGTGGAAATTAGGAGTACTTGAGCTGGGAAAAAAAGCCACTATGGACAGCTCAAAAATATGTAAAACTACACCAAATATTACAGAAAGTCTTTACTTTAACTGTCTTAGATACATAGTTGCTAATGCATGCAGTTAATTAAAGATCCTATGGGAAAACTAAGTGATGCCAAGTATTATGTACAAAGCAACCAATTTATTGCAAGTTTAATCTATACAATAAAATTAATATTACTAGAATAATGTGATTTAGATAGAAGCTATTAATGTTTTATGTTAAATTACTTTCATCATTAGTCTTAGAAAATTTACAAAATTATATAGAACAACTATTTTCTGAAAGCACTATCAACTTCTCTGTATAGTAAAGACTTGTAATATACTAAATAATTTGTCTTATTTTACATTCAGAAAGCGGTAGAGCTTTGAAAAGAAAGAATAGTCAACCATGTTCTGATGTGGTGGGTACTTGCTCATGAGAATAGAGGGAATAAAAGTGGGAAGAACCAAGGTCTGCAATACTGTCTTTGACAGGGACACAACTGTCCCTCAGTGTCTCAAGGAAGAAACTAGAGCAAACCTCTTCATTGGGGCAGGGGGAGGTTCACTTGATACCTTCCTTGTAGGGACACCCTCATGTCAAATATTAAGAGATGCATAGGACGTTTAAGGTCTTGATCAACCAGCCCAGTCCAGCTGAGCGCTGTATGGCACTGCTGTTCGTACTTTAGGGCAGGGTGACCATGTCTCTGCAGGACAGCACAGGCAGACTCACAGAAATTATTAACCAGAAACTTAAACACCACCTCATTTTATCTCTATGTGCATCTTCTACATGAAAACATCGTAACATGAATGAGGGTGATAATGCAACAACCTGTCAGGTCTCAGCTTGCAAACCAACTACCCATTGTTAGCTGCCTGATCGATTATCCAATACACCAAAAAAACTGCAGAGGCACAAACATAAGAGGATGGTGGAGTATACTGGCTTGGGGGTTTGTCTTTCATTGGATTTGCCTTGTGCTGCACAGAGAGGGGAAAATTAGCCATGCATGTTCTTGCTTGGGCAAGAAGTGGTTTCTCATAGCTCAGAGAATTCAAAATGAGCAGTGGCTCCGTTTAATGAGTCAGTCTGGCCTTCTTACTATTGAATAGCAATAGCCTGTGCTAGGAATATATTAGAGAAAGAAAAATAAATAGGAAAAAAAATCTATTTTGTGAGCAATTGCAGCTGTCAAGCTGCTCTCAGACTCTTTCTCATTTTTACTTTTATCATTGCAAAAAAGATGTTTGTTTCACTCTCTTCCTCTGCAGGCTGGGCTGCATCCTGTCAGGGATTTAGATATTCAAAGCAGAGGAGCAAAATTTAATCCCTAGGCAGCCAGCAGTTCCATGAAACCTGCACCTTTCAGAGAGGACAGAAAGATGTTTCAGAAAAGATCTGCAAAGGGAACAGAGACCTTTAACGTACCCAGGAAAGAAGTGTTAATGAGAAGCAGAGGGAGATAAGTCTGTCAGCCAGAGCAGGAGGGGCACAGCTAAAGCCACCCAAATACTGTATTGTTTCATCTCTAGCTAAAATTATAATTGTCCTTCCCCTCCTCCCAGCAGCCTGCCACTAAGCCTGTTCGAAGCGGGGGCTGGACACTTCTGACTAAACAAGGTTTGGTTCAAGATTGACTTGTTTAATTCCAGGGAGAAATATTGTGGTTGGGAAATGCTGAACAGATCTTTAGACACCTCCAAGAGTAGGGCTGAGTATTCTGCCCAAATGCTCAGATTAAGATGAGCCCTGACAATTCTCCTAACATTTACCCTTAGCCATCAGAACAGCAGCTCTTCTACATCACAGACACAAAAAAACTCCTTTATTAATCAAAAGCTTTCTCCCACCCAACTTTTCTGCCAGCCATAACCAAAATCTGATTGTTCCCATGGGAGCTGACATAGTTTTCCCAGTACACCAGCTCCACCTGGGAACAAGGGCAGAATTTTATGCATCACTTCTCAGGTTGCCCCAGGCATCTGGGTCAGGTGTTTCTACAGGGAGTGCAACTAGTCCTTACAGGACTTCCTACAGTGCTGGGCTAGAGCTCGTATATGTACAAAGCAAGTTGCATGAGAAACCAGTGTGGTAACTGCAGTGTAATTTGTACTGGGCCTGGCTGGGATGGAGTTAACTTCTTTCTAAGAAGCCCTTATGGTGTCATATTTCAGATTTGTGACCGAAGTGTTGTTAATATACCAGTGTTTTAGCCATTGCTGAGCAGTGCTTGCACAGGGTCAAGGCTTTCTTTTTCTCCCTCTGCCCCCACACTGAGTGTGCTGAGGGTGAGCAAGTGGTTGGGAGGGGACACAGCTAGGACAGCAGACCCCAGCTGGCCAAAGTGGCATTCCATACCCTGTAAGGGTGGATTGCATACCATTAACATCATGGTCAGCAGTAAACATGGGGGTTTAGTCTTTCCAAAATAGTTATTGCTTGGATGGGCTGTCTGCTGGTGGGAGGTGGTGAGTGATTGCCTTTGCACCATTTGGTTGGGGTTTTTTCTCTTCCCTTCACTTATTAAACTGCCTTTATCTGACCCGTGAGTTGCTCTTGCTTTTGTTCTTCTGATTCTCTCCCCCACCACACTAAAGGGGAAGTGAGCAATCAGCTTGTGAGTGCTTAGCTGCTGGTTGGCACCAACCCCCCACACATCATAGAAGTCATTGGTTTCCTAGAACTCCAAGATTACTCTAGTGGGGTTTTCTGGAGCTTTTCCTCGGTTTTCTTGTAATATTTTAGCAGTGAGTCAGCTACTTATGCTGTAAGATAGATGATACCAGTAGTTAGACAGGCTTAGCCAGCTATTTGTATTGGTACACATAGAAAATTGACTGAAGTGTAGCCGTTCATGAGGTTCTCTTCATGTTATTTTCTATCTTTAAATATCTTTGGATTGTTGTAGAAAACTAAAGATGAGATGTGTACTAACAAACAGCAGTACAGATCTATTCCAATGTTAGGAAAACATAGTCATGAAATGGACTTTCCAGTCTGTGAAAAAGAGATTACAAACTTTGTTTCAGGTCTAGAATAAAAAACTGTTTTTTCCTGTTTCTTGCCCTACAAGAAAAAAAAAATACTAAAGGAAATTTCAAGCTTTATGAATTATTTCCACTGATTGAAAAGTATTATAAAACATTTAATGCTGCTGTACATATTCTGCTTAAAGGACAGTGTTTCAATTAAACACTTCACACACATCAAAACCAAAAAAAAGAATTGTTGTTAGGGAACTTTTTCAAAGAGGCTTGAGAATCCTGAGCTTGCCTACACGTGATGAGTTCTTGTGTTTGTATATTTTTCTCAGTACAGAGAATGCATTCCTGTGCCTGGGGCTGGCATCTGTAAGCAGGGTCTGGGTGGGTGGAGGGCCTGCAGCCCCCCGCCTGCCCCAGGGCAGAGACACCTGGACTCCAGCAAGGTGCTCAGTAACTCCAGCACAAAGATGGAGAGCTCATCAGTTCCAGGAAGCATAAGGAATTGAAGCTGTGTGCTCCCGACCTAAGAACCGTTTGTTCTGGGGCAGTACAAAGCCAGAGCAGCAATACAGGTGGTCCTGCTGCACTCACCATGAGCAGAACACCACCACAGCTGATCCTGTCTTTCTGGGGTAATTCAGGGAGTCAGACCTCACCCCTCCTGACACATACAAAGGCTTTTGTGGGATCTTTTCACCTACATCCCTTTTCAGTTCCAAGGCACTGCATTTAGCTTCCCTTTTCCAGTACAACAGCAAGCCAAACACAGCACTGGCTCTCACCTTAATTTCAATGTTTTTACATGGCAACTAATGCCACCTTTTTGCACTTGGTTGAGTATGTTTTGTGTCAGAATATAAGAAGTTTATCCTTTTTCAAAGATAACAATAATTTCAGCACAGAAGTGTTTAAAGAGATCAGGTAATACGGTAACACTTTGTGCCTCATCCAACTCACCCAGGTGACATCTCCCATCTTTAACAGAAAGTTTTGTTTCCTACAGCAACACTTACTCTGAGGCAGAATAGGAATTAAGGAGCTCTATAGAAATCTTTCCTGACAAAATCAAATAATCTGTTTCCAGCTTATTCTTTCATATTTGCTTAATGATATCTCACAGCAAATATCTGAAGAGAACACAAACAATTTCAGGGTGTTTAAAGTCTTGATGCAAGTCCTGTATCCTTGCCATTATTAATTTAAAGGCTTTTCTATACTCTCTACTACTAGCTCAAATACCAACACACCACTAAACCAAAAGTCAGATTTTTTTTTTTTTTTTATCATCTGTTCTGGAAATAAGGGTGTGCTCATCTTCTTCTAAATTCCCCAAGTTTCTCCAATTTCTCCCCTTAAGAGCAGGCATACAGTGGCTTTTCTGGCACTGCAATATCGCCCTACAAACTCCTCAGAGTCACACAGTGGAGCATCCTCAGTGGCGGTGGCAAGGGCCAAGGTTGTGTCACGTCTCGTGAAGTGTCAGGTGATTAAGTCTTTCTCCCAGGCCTATGTAGGTGCACAAAGTGCTTGTGTACGACCCCCTGGAGTGCTGAGCAATGGCAACTTCCCTACAGGGTCACACAGTCCTGAGGTCCCTTGCTTGAGCAATCTGCATCAGAAGCTTTGCTGACTAGGGTTAAAGGACTTCACAGTTATGTAGAATGTGGTGTCAGCTACAGGCATGGCTAGAAAATGTGGGAGAGGGTTTTGAGGCCCTGTCTGGTCCCACCAGTGGTATGGACCATGGTTTTGGAAATTTTTAGAGCAGCATAACTGTTGAAAGGGTGGTTTTATGACAAAACTGGGTAGCTGTGCAAGGGATGAGTCTAAAGTAGGGGAAGGTAACTCCCCCGCACGAGCAAAATGTGTACTGGCTCATATAACCCTGTCCCTTCCCTTCCCTCAGTTCAGCTGCATCTAGCCTGCATGATATATATAGCTTTAACACAGATACAGCCAGCCTGGGCATGTGAATAAGTGATGGTGTAACGTCAGCTCTGCTATATAACGCCATACTGACATTGGTGCTCAGGCCATTACCCAAGTTAGTGTGTATCTGCTCTGTCCTGCAGAAATACATTAGGTGCAGTCAGAGGGTGATGGAGAGGGGAGGGAGCTGCACTGTGTTTTCCCAGATTTTCCTGTGTCAGATGACACAGAACACATGCTGAACTGGGCAAGATTTAGGCTGGAGGAGAGAGATAGTGGTCTTTGGGGTTTTTTGAGGTCCCCAGGAAATCTGTGCTTGAGAAACTCCATTATTTCCTATAAAGACATGTCTCTGACACAAATCTGCAGTGCTAAGCAGAATTTGCACAGTCTACTTTTGCCCAATGACAAGTAAATTTGTTTTTGTAGATAAGCTTATAGGTAGAGCACAGCTGTTGCGGAAATGATAGGGTTTAATTTCTTATTTGTTTATGTTTGTGATTTAATTACTGCAATCCCTATTATCAACTTCTTTAAACTTGTACTTACTATTGGCCATCAAGAATATAATTATTTCCTTTTGATAGAAAACTACTTTCCACAAAGTGACAATCCATCAGGTGAAATTGTGTTAATCAGGCTACTCATAAATACACAATGTGTGTGAGTAAGAATGACTGGAGTTAAACTGCATTAACCAGACAACAGGAGACTGCAGGATGTTACCTACAGGTCAAGAGTAATCATCAGAATCATCTCTGTAAAAACACATGTGATCAGAGTGAAGGTTTTCTTCCCATTTCCTACAGAGGAAGGTTTCAATATCAACACAATTGCCAGATGGTGGGTCCATGATGGAGACACTACATTAGCAAAATGCTTTTCAAATCATAGAATTCTTTTGTGATTAGGCTGAATATGGAGCAGTTTTGCTTCTCCCTAAATTTTCTAAGCAAAACATACAGAAATCAAGAAGGGAGACACTAAGAACCCAAAGCAAAACCAGACAAGCCTAGTGCCAGCTCCCTTGCTCCCCCAGGAGAAGGAAAGGTTGAACCTTCTAAGCTGAGAGGATCCACGGATTGCTTTACTCAACATCAAACTTTTGTGCGACCCTGTGCCATCCTTATGACTGCACTTTTCTGCTGTACATTTGAGGTATTTGAGTCAGTAGGCAGAGGGCACAGCCTTCCTCCAATAATTGGTAGTTTTGACAGCATACATGGAAACCTGTCTCCACAGCCAATATGTTTCTACAGCACGTATTTCCAGTGTAATTCGTTCTGCTTGCTGGCTGGAATGACTATTTCATAACCACAAGTACACCTGAGTTCAAATCTCCCAAAGAACTCATCCAGTGCCCGCTTTCCCATCTAAGCCTGTTCCTCTATGGCTGGTGTGGAAACAACTGCTGCAGGCCACAGGAAGTTCAAAAGGTGTGCTTTGAGGCTGAGGCAGAATATAAAAGATGAGTTCTAAACAAAGGAACAGTTCAAAAATGCAGGTCTTTAATAAATGTATTAAAAATATTAATATTTGGGAGGAGGAGGAACTGCACATATCTATTATTAGTTGTCATGTAAGAAAAGAAAAGATTAAAATTAAAAATTTATAATTTTATCAGTGAACACCTTGAATGCATTCAGGTTTGACCAAACTTAAAATTTCAATAATACAACAATATTAAGTCATTCATTTATATTGAAGTCATGAAAAACTAGTCTCTCCAGACCAAAAATAGTACAAAATCCAATCAAAATATGCAACACCATCTATATTCCGAGCTCTTTGATATCAAACATCAATACTTTAGAAACGAAAACCCTATCACATGGTTTATTCAGTTATTATAGGGAGGACCCAACCTTCTGCAAAGCTCACAGTGAAATTCCCTTGGACAGAGCCTTTCCCTCCATATTTGCCTGGTTGGTGCCAAGCCTGCTGGGGCTGCAGCTCGGCACCTGGGGCATGCCTCGATGCAGCCCCCATGCAGTCACTGAGGTTGCCCTGGTCAGACACACACTGGGGTGATTGGCAGCATCCCTCATTCAAATCCTCTTGGGTTTTTTTCTGGTAGGTTTTTCAGGCTTTTCCCTCACATCTTGAGAAAGTGAGCGCTGCTACAGCAAGGTGTATCACTATTGCTTAGTTAATGTAGGGTTTATCATGATTTGTTCTGCTTAACTCTAAGAAATAGAGGGACTTCAAGCATGTGATCTATGCCTTTCCTGAAGCACATCGCACACACAAAATTATTAGATGTTTCAGTCAAATATTTCTGAGATTAAAAATGTAAACAACATGAGGTACCTAACCTGTAAACTAATTGAAATGTCTATTACTTTTAATGAAATCAAGCAGGAATTAAGCCTACTGGAAGGTTACAGCCTACCTTTGGACAAGTGCATTATGCTGTTTTGAGTGCTGGAATTAATTTCGGAAGGTTTCTTAATGGTGCTACTAAAACAAATATGTTTTGCAGAAGTTAAATACTGGCAGAATGGCATGTGACTGAAGAAGAAGGATCTGTTCATAAAGGATTCTTCTATTCAATTTTATATTGATAAATTAATTAGAAACCGTGCAATTATTGTGCTCCTAAAGGTCTGCTGCCTGTTTGCTGAGCTGTACAGTGTACTGAATTTATTATAAATCTAATGTTGTTGTGGTTTCCTGAATGACTATCAGACATCTTTGACATAAGATATCTTAATAGCTTCCTATATTCATTGTTACAAGCAAAAAGAATTCACACACACAAAAAAGAAACAAAACAAAAAAAGTTTTTAAAAGATGCATTTAATTCAGATTTCTTCATAGTGCAGCATTCTTTAAAGGCATAAATACTTAATTCTAAATTTTCCAAAGTGACAAATTATTTCAGATGTCTTATTCACTTTTTGTGTTGATGCTTTTCTATGAACATAGAGCACATACTGTTAAAAAAAAGTAGTATTATTTGATGGCTATTACAATGTGAAATTTGAAGCCCAGCAGTAATTTTCTGTACATCTTGCAAAGGACTTGACCACCTGTCTTTGATATTTTCCTAATGCCTTCTTTCGTTGACATTTATTGGGAAATACAAAGTCCTCAGCAGTAGGTTTAGATATGTATCACTGTTTAAAGATTGTGAGTTACAGGGAAATTTGGATGTTTCGTTTCTCTTTCCTTGCTGGTGATAGCAGGCATTCTGAGCATCAGAAGCAAGGGTGAAGCTAAGAGAGAATACCTGTAGATCTCAATTCTGCAGTCTGGCTTGGCTCAGCTTGGAGGGTATCGCATTGTAAAATAGATTCCTAGATTTGTAACTTCTTTCTTATATGAAGCCTTAATGCTCTAGGACTTGATTCAGCAAAGTATGGAGCTCTCTGAAACAACCACAAACAGTTGGTGGCAACGTATGCTTGAAGGCAACGTATTTCAGTGTGTTGTAGCTTTAGATGTGAACACCTGCCTTGGATAAAACTAAGGGGAGCATTGTGGCAGTAGTTCTGTCTCTCCTGATAGATGTGACATAGAGCACAGTCGGCTATAAGTGATGGTAACTGTGTATAGCAGAGGGAGCTGCTTATCCTGCCTGCATCAGCCTCATCTGCCGTTCCACACACAGGACCTAGCTTCCAGAGGGACCAGCAGGCTGTGTGGTGCTCCCTGAGCTACTCAGAGATTGAAACATTTCAAAACAAACCCATTCTTCTATTTGCTTGAATTGACTCCTTCTCTTTCAGTAAAACGGCTGAGAAGGTTTTGTATCCCATAAAAAAAAAAAATAATCAATGAACAATGTTCCACAGGCTATTCCACTGATACCCTCTACAGATCCACAGCAAAAGCCCGTGCTGAGTCAAAGCGCATCTTCCTCAAAGCAAGTGTCTCTGCATTTCCATCAGGAAAATATAATCAAAGGAGGACTGTGCTGCTTTCCCGAGCAGTGGAAGAATGAATGGGCTCTGTTCGGATTATTTGTACAGGAAATTTGATTGCTAATGTGCATTAAAAGGTGATGTTAAAATATTATGACAATGAGGACTACCAAGATCAATAGAGAAACTGATGTTCTGGAAAACCAGATCCAATTAGATGGAGAACTTGATGCACTGAATACATCTGCTCTGCATGGGCAGGACATCACAGCCACAGCAAAAGCACTGAGTTTGCTGTTCACAGACCGACCTGTCTCCAGCCTCTGTCAGAGACTTGCAGGAAAACATCAGAAGTGCCGAAGAGATTTAGGAGTCCAAATAGATTAAGTCCCCTCACAGGCGTGAGCTCTTGGGGCAAGCAAGCAGAGCTTGTCTGTGCTGAGCAGGCAAGCTGTGCCCAGGGGCGGGGGCGTGGGGGCAAAACAGGTGGTAAATGAATGAAATAACCATGCAAGCTGGAAAGAATTATTTTCTTACAGAGAAACTTCTCCATTCTGGAATATCCTTCTCAGAAAAGGGGCAGAAATACCTATAACCACAGTTGTTTAAGGGAAAAAAAGTTGGTACAAATACACAAAATTATACCCCAGCTGTTATTTGTCTAAATGTTCTGTCTCCTGCTGTGTTATATATATTGCAACATTTACACAGTATTTCTGCCTTTAGTAAAAATGCGTGTTGAAGAAAGAGAAAACAGTTAGTGGGGTAATTTTTGCCCAGAATATATGTTCAGATTTTTTCTATCATAAAGTGTGAACTGCAGATTAAGACTTGCAATGATTTCTCAGTCCTCTGTGGCTTAGAACAAGGCAGAAGATATAACTTTGGTCCTGAATCTTAATTTCGTAATATGAAAAATATATGCCTATAATAATCATGTTAAGCATAGAGGAAAGATAGAAAAAGCATTGCAATATTATTTTGGGCTTATTTTAATATGATTCAGAAGCCAGCAAAGCAATCTAGCATAAGATCAATTTTAAATGTGAGGCCTGTTCTGATAAAATATATTATGTACTTTGTCAGACCAAATCTTATTACAGTAAGGCATTAGGAAAAAGGAACAAATGTAAATCTTGAATTTAAATCACAAACTGCAAATTTTTACTTTTTGTATCCAGATATCCTATTTTAAATTTATTTATAACACATAATCATGCTAAGATTGGATTTTTTATAGGCACAAGGATTAGTATGGCCTGTCTGCTTAAGCAATGCCAGATTTCAAATGTGAAATAATTGCAAGCGTAAACCAAATGGAATTTCTGTTTGACCTGAAACAATAGTGTGTGAGCAGATACCATCATGATACCTAAGAGTATGGAATGAATGAGAATCTGGAAATAAAAACAAGAAAAAAAAAAGAATAAAAATTTAAGAAAAAAATCCAAATGCTAAAAGCATTTCACCAAAATCCTCTTACAACTTTTATTATTCATCTGTTATGCCAAATACAAAAAGAACCTTCCTTGTAACTACAGTGGACAAATGATAAGAGGGCAGACAGCGTGGCAACGAGCTCTCAGGGCCAAGATGTCCAGTCAGTGGTAGCACAACTCAAGGCAGCTTTTGTAAAATCACACTTGTCGGGATGGCAGCAGAGCCAGACTCAATTCAAATGAAAAAGAAATTGCATTCCTGGTTCCTTTATGTAATTATTTTGAAAGCAGCATTCCTCTCTGAGCTGCTAGGTCTGTATTTATGTAAATTAAGTAGGAAGTTTATGTATAAAGGTGAAGGTGGGAATCCAGCAATATTAAGAATCAGAACCGAAAGTAGTACAACTGAATCGCAAGTGAAATTGAAATTACTCTCTCTGTCTTAATGCTATATAATATTTCTAGAATTTAGTATACATTCTATGACCTTGTGGTGTGAGCTTTCATAAGAAAAAGTGTAATAATTTGAGCCATGAGTCAGAATTCATCTGCCTTTTACTTTTTACATAAATTTTGTAAGGTCCGCTAACACAATTACCGTGGGGTTTTTTTTCTCTTTCCTTCAGTACAGCATAGCACTGTTCTTTTTATCATTTGAGGATATCTTTGCCTAGTGGAACTAATAAAACACCATCCTGCAGTGAGAGCAGCCCTTTGTGTCCCACTGAGCTGGAGATAGAACAGGGCAACTTCTGCAGGGGAGGTAGGATAGCCTTAGAGCCTTGGCTTTTATTTACTGTGGTTTCTTATTGCAGGGGGAAAAACAAACAAACCAACTAACCAAAAAAAAAAACCCCAAACCTCAAACACCAAACCTCACCTAAATCTATGAATGAAAGCTAATGATGCTCTGAGACTGGTTAAAAATCATAAAGTTTTGCTAGCAGTAAAAATAGAAAATGTATTCTTTTATGTGGCACGTCTCCTGATACATGTGTCTCAAATGATTCTGCCCTTCATCGGATATGTTACAAACATGCACAAGGTAAACACTTTCCTTCAAAGGAGAGTGTTTGTAAGAAAATTGTGAAGAAATAAAATTAAATAAGAAATCAGTTTATGTAAAAGCCAAATACAATTTATAATAGAATGAAAAAGCAGAACAGAAGGCTTCTCTATACATGAATAGCTCTTCTGAGAACGAGAAAATTTTAAATGAAGAGGCAGAATCAAAAATGCATGATACTGTACTCTCTAATATCCATTGAACTGTTAAGGAACTGATGGTGATATCTTTCCCCATCACTCTCCCAGGAAATAGTGTCCGTGCGTGCTCCTGAAAAACTACTTGTGGAAAATAAGTATTGAGGCTGTATTAATTTCAGTATCCCCTATTTAAGAAATGTACTGATAAACAGGAGATAAATGAGTGAAAGGACCCAGGAAAAATTACATGATTGAAAGTGGTCTTATTTACAGTTTCTGTAGCATCGGCTAAGGAAAACATTTTTCTCAGTGTTTCAAAATAGCAAACAAAGATGTAGAAGCTGACAGCTAGGAGAAGAAGTGAAACTAAATGTGTTTTTATCATTGATGGTAACTCATCTTTGCAGTGATTTCCTGGTGGAGTCGCAATCCACTGGTGACTTCTTTAGTGAAAATGAGATATTTTTCTGAAAATGAGGAGCCTGGGCAGCCTTGGTGCCTAGCTCAGGAACACCTTGCAGCACCAATGCCAGAGCCAGGACCCCATGCACCAGGGAGGGCTGGGATAACTGGATGTCATGGTGTCGTGGTTTAACTGAACCCAGCACACATGGATAAGCGACAGGTCCTCTGGGATATTTCTGCTCTGAATTAATTCTTCTTTCAAAAGCCAGTAAAACTCTGGAAAGACCAGTTTCTTCCTTAAATAGAAACTATTTTTACCAGTGGAAAAGTTATCTTACCCCATTGTTTGTATCACTCTATTATAATTCATCAGGCTACACTGCACATTAAGTGTCCTGATGAGGGATGGACACATAATGTTGCTAGGTGGGTATGTCTGGAGCTGTATAGATCAAGCGAAACAGAAAACAGTTCATGCCTTACTCCAAAAGTCAATTCCATGGAAAATATAATTTCTGAGTAGCAAAAATAAAGATACATTTTCTGTCTTTTCTTTCCCCCATGATGCTAAAATGTGAAAAATAGATATATCAGCACTTCTCAGACACTTATTAAAAATACCACTAACAGCTCTTGATAAAAGGTGTGCTGACATAGCACTACACAGTCATCTCAACCCATGAGCTCTTCACACAGACGTAATCTCACTGTCTTCAGGACAAATCCACACAACCCAATCTCCACCCTCTGCAGCCACAGCACCCCAGTCATGTCCTACATAGCTGCCTTTCTTCCTCGGGTACGAGTGCTCTCCCTGCAAGCCCAGGTGGTTGTTTTCCATCCTCATCTGGCAAACAGCATCCACCTGGTCTCCCCAGTCCCTTCATCCCTCTCCTCCTGCAGTCAGACTGGGTTTTGTCTGTTTTCTCCAGTAACTTGAGTCGTTATCAGTGTTTGGTAACTTCTTTGCCTGCTGGGGTTATGAACATCTTCCACAAAGGCACAAATACCTCTAAGAGCATCCACTCACAAAGCTGTCAACATGTTCAGTACAAACATGCCTCACTTTCTCAGGTATGGACTGTACACCCTGATCCTGCAGTACTTGGGTTTTGTGGCACTTTCTGAATTATTCTCTCTGACAGCCATTTTTCAAGAGTATTTTTGTGCCAGCATTCACCAGTGATGTGCTGTTGTAAATATTTCACTGTTTTTAAAGCCTGCAGGTAGTTTTCTTCCTATTTCCAGCATTTCTGTCCTGTGCTGTTTTGGTGGGATACTTGAAATAAGATTGAATAATTTCTGCTTAACATTTGAGCTTTTAACATTTTAACATTTGAGTTTTAATTGAGATTCTGAATTTAAATTGATCTGTGCATTGCCTTTCTTTCCTTTTTCTCTTCGTTGTGCTCCTGATCTTCACTCCCATGGGATGTGACTTTTGCAAAAGCTGTTCTAATGCTTTTCCCGTCCACAATCAGTGCATTGCAAGAGTTAGCACAAAAGCACATAGAAGAAGGATGAGAAATCAGAAGAATCCACTCAGACATCTCTCATTTCCTTTAATGTGCCTTAAAATGCCACAAATTAACATAATCCATCTTGGAGAACTGGTCAGAACATTGCATTTTAAAAATGTAGTGGTTGGTTTGGTTTTTTATTTTAAAAAGGGTTTTCCATTAATGTTCCTTATCTTTCAATAAAAATAAAGGCAGAAGGGGATGTTCTTTGGAAAAATCATGTTGTGCTCTCCTCCCTGTCCCCACACATCTTTCCCTCCTTTGCTGTTGATAACAGAGGGCAGGATTGAGACACCAGGTTTGTCCAAGTTCTGCACTGCCACTGCTACCTGGTCTCTGCCCCCAGAAATGTCTCTCCATTCACCAGGCAGGTGTCAGGGAGACCAGGGGTAACAAGAGGCATCAAGGGCTGTAGAAGGACCTTCCAGGAGCCCCGGTCCAACTGTGGCAGAGGGGCACAGCCCCTCCTGTGCAGTGTTTTGGTGAGCAGCTTTCGAAAATAATATTTTAAGAAATTGTTTCCTCCATACACCATTACTGTATTCTAGCCAGCCTGTTTGATCACTTACTTGTGTGATATTTCTCTGTAAAAGTCAAGCCTACTCCTGGCTGTGATTTTACATGCTAAAATACTGCTTCAAAAGCCACTTGCACTCCTTATATAAAAGAAATGGGGAGACAGTCTGCCTGTTAACTGAGCAGAAGAGTCTGTGGATCCCAGAGACATAATCCTGAAGCAAAAGTAAACATCAGCATCAACAGAGCTACCAGACAGTGAATTGACCCATAGGTGTCAGAGGATTCAGTCACACGAGGAGTGTTAGCACAGGGGTTTCTGTCAACCAAAGTCTTTTTGAGGGAGCTTACCTGGGTACCACTCACTGCCATCACCAAGCTCTCAAACATCCTCTGTTGATCATGTTGTGGTTGGTGGTGGAAGAGCTTATCAGCAGAGGTCTGTCCTACAGACTCTGCTACTGCAGGGAGTACACAGCACTGTACAGGAATATCTACTGTACAGCTATACGAAATCCATGAAACCTGAGTGGAAGCACTGTATCATTCTCCTGAATAGCTTCACTGCTGAAACACTGACATGGTCTCTGCAAGTTTCAGCTGCATAGACAACATCTTTATGAGCTTCTAAGACCAGGGCAAGCAGGCCATTTTTACTTGGTACCAACGTGTCATTTAGAGCAGAGCAGACTGTAATTCTGCCCATGACATTATCTACTGCATAAAGTTGCATTCAAATTAGCTGGTATGGAGGAACAGCATGGATATGGATGAGGAAACCCATCAATTTTCCTATGCCTTTCCCTGTTCTTCTTGCAAGACCCCTGAATACTGTCCAGCTCAGAAAGACATGGACTTTGTCATCTTGTAAAAGAAAATTAAAGAGGTGTCAGCATGAGGATAGTATCTGCGAAACTATATAGTGACAATTAATGTTCAGGCTGTTTAAAGGTGTGAAGTTTGTGGCTCACATGATTGCTGGAGCAAATATTGAGAAAGTATCTGTTTTGCTGTATTGTAAGCTTTAAAGACTTCTGGTCCCCTTGGTCTGTTTGGTTTATGTAATCTGCCTTTTCACCTGCACCGGGTTTAACAAAACAATGTCCCACTGCCTGTGTGTTTAATTTTCTCTTACAGGATGGATTGTCACCTGGATCTGCACCAGCTTGCACCAGCATATATTGAATCTACCAGCTTTAGCCCTCTTGGAGCTCTCTGTGAAGTAAATGTCCCATCCTGGGTATTAATGAGGCACTTAGCCCTCAGTGAAGTCAGTAAGCTCCTCAGGAGAAATGAGCACTTTTTGTTGTGGACAAGACCCTGAGATGGTGGGAGTAGATGACAGCTGTAAACAGAGGTGATGATGTAGCTGGCAATAGAAAAGCCAGGAGGTAGGATAGCTTGAAGGATCCTGATTTTGTTGCATTTGGATACAGAGGAAAAGTGCTCTTCCCTGCAATTTGCCTTCCCACTGTAGTTCTTTCCTGATGTATTTTCTTTGGCACTGCCTTTGTGTCTCTTCCATTCAATGACAAGAGTTCAACTTGCTCCCACAGTAAATATGATCACCAGTGGTGTTGACAATCCTCTTGCTTCAGGAGGCCTTATGATCCTCTGCTGCTTGCCCCTCTTTGGGTCACAGAGCAAGGGGTTGACCCAGGTGACCTCGGGGGTCCCTTCCAACCCAAATTACTCCATGGATCTATTAAGGAGTCATTTAGCTCCCAACCAAGCAAGTGAGAGGTGGATACATGTTTGGATGGCTGGAAGGCAGGTGATGGGGGATGTGTGTTTGTTGATGGCCAAATTTGAGGAGAGCCGGGAGCAGCCAGCAAGACATAGGCTGGCTGAAGGGCAGGCAGCAGGGACATCTGGCCAGGCTCTGACTTCTAAAGTGTGGTGGGAATGCAGGTGTTTTGTGTAACTTCTCGTGGACTCTCAGAAAGTACGACGGATGATCTAATGAATCATTATGAGTGTGTGGGCTTTGCCTTCCAGTGGGTGAGATCTTGTTCACTCCAGCTTTGTCTCACATTATAAGAAGTAAAAATGTGCTCTTATGGAACTTTTTATTTATATTTTCAATGAAATCTCTGACAGGTGAAATAAAGCTGTTCTTGGATTTATTCTTTTCAAAAGTACAGACTCAAACTCACAGACAAGAAGAATCGTGGGAGATGAAATAGCAGATTTGGACTTAAAAGGAAAATAAGTGATTAATGACAGTAAAGTGGGAAGATGGTGGACAGGTGGCATGGCTTTGATCATCAAGGACTCAAATTGAGTAAGAGAAAAGGTCATGACACCACCACCAGGTTTAGAGAGCGAGACTCAGGGGTAGTCTCTCCCACTAGCCATAGTTTTTCAGCACTCTGGGGACAAGGCAGTCCTCATGACAAGACCTAAGTAGTTTCTGAAAGTCCAGATAGCATCTGTTCATGTTTCTGGTGCCAAAGGATAGTCAAGTTGCTCATGACACGTGGCTTTCAGCAAGACCTCTTGTCTGCTTGTGCCTTCACAGCCCCGCTCTACATCGCCTTTGTCATTCCCTTTCCTTCCTGCAAATCACTGTGAGCTTCCATTTGGCCCGTGCAGAGAGGAGATGGTCATGGAGAGACCTTTCTGATGCTGAAGCAAGACTGAAGAAGGAAAAAAGTTGTTACAGATTGCATGTGATGGGGAAGCTCATAGCTGGGGAGGAAGGAGCTGAATCACAGAGGAAGAAGTGGTATGTGCTGTGTGTGTTTTGAAGTGTCCTAAACATCAATGTTAACAACCAGGCATAAGGCTTGTGAACTTCCTTTTCTTGTGCTACTCTCTTACAGTATGTATCAGATCATAATAATATGGATAACAGGGTGTTATAGAATGGGCTAAATATACTGGTGACATATGCAATGAAGATAAATGAGGACAAGGAGGAAGATGCTACCTGGAGATTAACTCCCTTGCTACTGCTGGTATTATATATCCTTCCAGATTCTGTCTTTCTCTCTTCAGTGCTGAAATTGTTTGATTTTGGTGTCTTACCAAAGGTTAAACTTTCTACATAATTCTAACACATTAAGGAATTAAAACTTCATCAAAGATGTTCTCAGAAAAGCCCTTTTTCTATTTAATTTGTTATTTCAAGAATTTGACTTTCCAAGACTTACGCACATTACTTCCAGCTAAATGCTGTGAGGTAATGGTTAAAACCTAGAAAATAAGTTCTGAGAGATGTCAGAAAATTGCTCAAAAGGTTATCAATCTTCCTCTCAGCTCCTGCTTCATGGTTGTCAGAAAATCCCTCTGTCCTTCTCACTATCTGCTAGGGGTTTCCCCAGCCAACTCTTCTGCGAATGGCATCAGTGTAGCGGGATGGCAGGCGGGATTGTGCACGTTCTGGAGAGTTGCAGAGGTGGCGTGAGGGCTGATCTCTACAGGCGTTTTAACATTTTTAACATTGTTAGTCCCTGAAAAGTGGTGACACTTCAGTCTTGCATGCCTTTGTGAGTAGTTAAACGGATATGTCAAACCTCTTGGCACTCAGGCAAGAGAAGCATACGCCTACTGTCCCCACATAGTGCGTTGTAGACCCTTGATGATTCCCAAGCCCTGTCCTGCACCACAGCCTTACAAATCACCTCGGCTCATTCCTGACTGTGATCTAAGACAGAGCTCAGAGGTGTCTCAGCTCCAGCCAAGGCTAGGCAGTGACTCAGCAAGGGGACCAGATTACGTTTGCTGCATTTTCTTATCCCACCAGGAACCCAGAGCAAGGGATACCATTCCTGCACCAAATGACTATCAGGTTTTTGCCTCCTCACACTCTCTTTCTGTGCTGAATGCTAAAAGCAGAACTTCCCCCCCCCCCCCCTCCCCGCCCTTTTTTTATCATTAATGTCTTGAACAACAGATGCAGTGGCACAGCTGCATCTAAGCCTGCACAGGGTGCCTGAAAAAATGAGATGACTTTATGGAATTAAAAGCCAAATGCAGCAAAGGTATATGTTTATGACAGATTATTTCTCCTAATGATAACAGCACCCTTACATGCACCAAAGCTAGACTTGATTCATTAACTTCTATTGTTATTGATGAAAGACTTTAATTTTTTCCTCATCTCACACAGGTTTATTAATTCTTAAATCAAATACACATTATTTTGTTTTTCTCAACTGAAAATGCTTGTTCTGAGACCAATTAAACTAAAGTGTGGGGTGTATTTCTCATTCTGGCAAACAAATACACCAAGAACTTTGTGAATATTTTTCCTTGCAGGAATTTTATACCTTCAGATGCTACTATTTTATAGTGCAGGTTATAAATCAAAGTTGGAATGAATTATTTTCATCCTTTCAAGGGAAGGATTTGGGTTAGCCTCTGCTACTGTTTGTTCAGCACTTCATTTCACTGGTGAACATTTCTTTTCTAAGTTGCTTTTCAGAACAGAAACATTCCAAATCATGGGATCATTATGAAATGAATGATCATATTTCCACCCAGGTCTAGTTTTGGACTTGCAATACAACTTGTTATACCAGCAGTTGGACTAAACAATCCATACAGAGAAAAACCAACTATGTACCTGTAGGCATTTTGTCCAGCAAGGTGAAAGCATTGCTGATTTGGGCTTGGAGGGGCTTTTATATATACTTAAAGTTAGGCAACAACTGAAGTATATATCTTCTTCTATTACAGCCAAATCCAAGGAGATGGGTTCATAAATGTATATTTGATGGGTTGTCCATGAATTGTACAGCTACAGTTTGTAATCAGCATCATACATTTGAGAAAGCACTGACATACCATTTTCTTTTATACTAGATTTGCTCTTTTTGATCTGTTCTCAAGAGTAACATTAAGGAACTTTTATAAAAACTAATGCTTAGCAACATACATTGCCAAGGATATATTATTTGAAATTCTTTTTAGATAGAAGTTATCTCCAAATAGTTCAAGTTGTAAGGACAACCACCTTGGTTTAACAAATATTCACTACTGAAGCTGTATGATATCCTCGACCCTTTCCAGATATGTACACAAGTCATACATAAAATCAATCATAGACAAGTTCAAACAAAAAATGTGTGTGCTTCTGAATTTTTTTAGTGATTAAAATGTAGGTCCAGACTTAGCATCTCTATTCAACAGTAATTGCAAAACAGTGCATCAACTTGTTAAATTATCAGAATTGACCAAATCCACAGAGAGGAATCGCCTTACTTTTCTGAGTTTATTCACTCATTCCACGGAAATTTCCACTGCTTTTAACAATACAGATGCAGGAGAGGAAAAAATCATTTGTTGAATCTTTATAATGCACCTTTGATAAATGTCAACAGACAGCCACACAGGGGTATTCCCTGCACACTGACAGCTCTTTGTAACTCAAAAGTCACTGCAGGCAATGGTCTAGTTACTCAATATCACCTCTGTAGAAAGAGGAGAAGCTTTGCACTATATACAACATCCTATTTCTTTCTCCAGCAGCCCATGTTCACCTGAGATCATACAAAAACAGGAATGGAGGTTATTCTTGTCTTGACAACACAGGTGCTTTGCAGTGTACTCTCCCAAATACTTACAAGGCCTGTAGAAAGGATTACACTAACTGTTGCCTGCTGGCTATGAACCAAACTGGCAGATCACCTCCAAATGTGTTTACAGATGTTCACTTTCTTTCCAATGGTGAGAAATATATATATATATATATAAAGCTTATATATGTATAACAAGGAAATGCTTCATTACTGTTTTCATTCTTAGATTCACATGGACAGGATAAACTATTAAAAAAGGGCAGGGGGATGAAACAGAGAAGTAGATCTGGTACATGTCTCATGATGAGAATGTGTTCAGATTAGAGGATGGCTGAAGTGCACCAAAGAGGTAAAGAGTAGAGTAGCGTAGAGTAGAGCAGAACAGAGTAAAGCAGAGAGGCAGCCAGTGTATGCTTTCCCATTCTTCAAGATTAGCTGCTGCAGGAACAGTTCCACAACAGGACTACTGTGAGGAGCAACTGTGATCTGTAAATAAAAGGATCTGCATCATGGGCTTTAATTGACTCTTACAAGAGATGGTTCTACTGTAAGAAGAGGGAAAGATAGTTTCCACAATGAATGCATTGTGGTCCAAGGATGTAACAATGAATTTTCCTCCACTTAAAAAAAACCCCAAAACAAAACAAAAGAACAAAACAAAACAAACAAAAAAATAACTCACTAGAAATGTAATATGAGAGAGTGGAAGGACTTTCCACACTGCCCTAGGAAAGAGAAAACTAGGCACGAGGATCCTACAGGACCAACAGTCTCTCAGTCTTCTTGTTCTCATTACATACCATAAAAGTAATGAAAAAGGCCATGACTGTCACTCTGAATCACCATCTGCAAAGTAATTGCATCTCCCAGATTTGATTCCAGGTGGGTGGTCTGGAGTTCATCCAATTGCTCAATCTCTGGTGGATTTTACAGGGAAGAAGTTCCTTCTCCATCCAAACGTGGATGGTAGGTTAAGAATAAATGTACAGTTTAGCATGATGTTTTGTATTAATACTTGTAACTAATGAACACAACAAGCATATTCAAATGCTTCTGTAGATGCACACATTATATATGAGTGAATTAGAGAATATAATTTATTAGCAGCTCTTTTTTTTTTTTTTGCTGCTCATCTGGAATACTTGACAATCTGAAATCATGATAAATGAAAATGCTCTGAATACTGCATGGTATGAGAACCAGAATTAATTTATCCTAATTTTCTTCTGCCATCTAAAAACCTGATTTTAAATTAAATGTTCTTCCTTCATTTTTTGAAGTAACTTCAGTTATGTCCATTTGGGCAAAGACTAAATTTAGCCCTTGAAATTACATAAACTATTGGCACAAGAAAATTACCCCTAGGCTCCTGTGGATCTAGAGACGTCTATTTCTCAATGTCACAGTTAAATATGCAATTGAAAATTTAAGGCTTAGATCAAAGTGTTTGACTGCAATTCACTCAACAGGACTAATCCCATTTACCTCATTGGTATGAAGATACTTTTTTGAGCAAAGTCAAGCCTGACAGGGCAGATGCTGGACGTTATGCTGCAGTTCTGACCCCTGGGCTGCAACAGGATTACACATCCTGAGGCACAGGAGGAGTGATGTCAGTGACAAGAGGCAGAGGCAGAAGACCATTTTCATGCTAGAGAGTCAAAGAATGAATTCTGCAAAGTCACATATATCTTCCAGATCTTTTCTGAGATCGTTTGAATGCTTGTCTATAGCGTTCCTTAACCCAGGAAAAAAATTAGCTCTCATGTATTTCCACCCATACTTTCTGCTCCAGCTTAGGGACAGCTGCCTGGCCAGAATATGCTGAAAATGTCCATTAGTACTGAAGCTGCACCCATCATGGGCAGATGAAATTTGGGTCTCCAACGCTCTTCAGTAATTTTACTTCAGCTTCCTCTTTTCAGTGAACAGCAGGGTTCACCTTTTTATTTCTTGGCCTCTGATCACAAAACAGCTAATCACCAAAGCAGCATGGAGTTTGGATGATTGACAGACAACATCCCATGAGAGAACAAAAATCTGCATTTTTAAAAGATAAGACAATAAAGGCATTTCAACAAGACGTCAAATAGCAGGCTTCCAACAGGGAGTGCTAAAAGACTCCCAGATCATCACACCACACGGGTCTTTGTCAGCTGGTTTCATGAGAAGTGACAAGTTCAGCTTGGAGTATTTGATCAGCTCTTTGATATGAGCAGTAACTGTAGAGAAGTGGAGAGTCCAAGCTCATGGCTCTCACAGACCCCGGGACCAGAAGGTGTCCAGGCTCCCACCAGCTGCCCCTGATTTTGATCAGAAGGTGTTCTGCCAGCAGCAGCCCAAGGGCACTGGCAGCCCTCTTTCCATCCCTGGAAGTTTTCAAGGCCAGGCTGGACGAGGCTTTGAGCAACCCGACCTAGTGGAGGGTGTCCCTGCCCATGGCAGGGGGGTTGGAACTAGATGATCTTTAAAGTTCTTTCCAACTCAAACCATTCGGTGATTACTGTCCTAGGGACCTGTTGTGAATCTGCATGTCCCAGGAACCAGTGAGACTGATTTCCAACCAACACCAAGGGCATCATTAATGCTACATGGTTCATGTTTCAGGCTGCTTTCAGATACTTGAATTCTTTTCTGACTGCACTTGTGGATGTTTTTATTCAACAATGCCTCCAGACAAGCCACCAAACATATGACTCAGTGTAAATGACACTTCAGAGCTTCTCTTAATCAGAGGTCTCCTCTTCATAGCTGTGAACGTTAATATTCCCTGCTCTCCTTGGTTGTGGAACAGATCTCAGTGTATTTTCTGTGAGACAATTCATTCAGAAAGAACTACTCTGATTTAGAATAGTTAGTTTCATGAGCAATCACTCCGGTTAAAAGAAAATAAGAGTAAAGCATGATTTACGTACACTATAATAAAGATTAGCATTTCTCAAGTGTACATAATTTTTAATACTATATGTAGGCTAATTACTGTAATAGAAATGTACAGTTGCTTCTCAGGCCCCAGAGAGCAGTTTAATCAAATGTGCTAAAAAATAAAGAAAATATTTGTTGTGAAAAAACCCCGAAGTTATTATCAGGACATTAGTGTTAATGTTTATCATCAGGAATGATTAAGAGGTGTTTTGTGGCATATTTCTTCACTGGCAGGAATGTCTCTGTGTTTGAAATCAGTTGAGACATGAAAGCGCTATTCCTGAACATAATCAGGAATCGATTCGCCATGACACCACCAAGCAATTACAGTACCATTAAGTTCCATTAAGGTGGAGACACCGCCGAATTTAGACTTAGCAATTAAAATACTAAATGAAAGTGTGTGATCCCCATACTTTCCTATCTTTTGGATGACAAAAGAAGACCTGTCAAGCACAATCAGAACTGAGAATTTTGACTGAAACTTTTACGAACCAAAAGTTCACAGACTTTAACCACATTTTGGCAAAGCCATAAGCCCTGAATGAAATCTAAAAATCACACAGATCTGCATCATCTTTCACTTGATAAGAGTTCTGGAAGTCACCTATTTATTTTTACATGACCCATGGTTGGTTTTTCCATACAGCTATGTTCTAATAAAAGAGGTACCATTTAACTTCACTTTCATTTCTATGTGTTGAAAGTACTCAAACAATGATTCTCCCTTAGGGGGGAAAAGTCCCCGTGTAATCAGTGATCAGTATAATATAATTCATTCTGGGAAATACAATAACTGTCAGGGAGAGTGCCTGAAAGAATTTTAGGAAAGACATAAAATCACCCAGGACATTTTATGGTCAGATTTTGAATTAAATGGATAGATCCTTAAATCCTACCAAATTATATCTGCAAAATATTTCTGTCTGATGGTGTCTTTTGCTAGACAACCATCAGACAGATTTCCTGCTTGACACAGAGTGCATTCATATGTATCCTTGCACATCGTAACGTAACTCGTTCCATATGACTACTTCCATCTATGCTGTGCCATTACAAATCATCAGCCAGCTGGCCCCCAATGCACTGAAGATACTCTCTAAGAAGCTGTTCTGAACAGTACAACAAGAAAACAGCTTTATTATCATCAGACCACAAATGCAAGCGGTGCACGCTATAGCATTGACTTCTCCCGGAGCTCCACCTGGTTTTCATATTGAAAATAAATCAATTCTATGACCCCCAGGTGCAGGGGGAGCTGATTTCAGTTCAAGCTGCCCATGCCAGTGCCCTTCATACCCTGGGATAGGAAAGGATCTTGGCCTCAATTGCACTTTAGGGCTATCTGCATCCCAAATGACAAGGGGGCTTCACCAAGGAGGGTCCTTGCACTAGCCCATCAGCAGCACCACCATGGGCCATATCAAACAGCCGTTCTTGTCAAAGCCAATTGTCACTCTGAGACCCACAGCCTTTTTTCTGGGTGGGGATAGGCTCCCCATCAGTTCACCACACTTCAGAGTGACATTGCAGATTGAAAAAAAAAAAAAGTTTTCTTTTGTGCTCCCTGTGGTTTCCCTAATTCCTTTTTTTAAAAAGACTAGTTTCTTTTAATTGTTTTGTGCTGTTTCTACTGCAACAAATATATACTTCTGGACTGTAGCTCTGGGAGAGATTCAGCCCAGCAGGTTAGTATCAACTAATATTGCTGGATACATCCCAAAGGAGGAAAAAAGGGAGTTATGGCTACCAGGGGTAGAGCCTGCATTCTTCCTGTTCACTTTTATTCAACTTCAAGAGAAGCCAAACTACTTCCTGCAGCCTGTACCGTACAACCATATATCCTTGTTTTATATGCACATTTCTAATGGTTTCAGCATTGTCAGGACCCAGGGACAAGGGGAAGGGATCTGTAGTCACTTGAGAAAATGGCCCAGAACTTGTTATCTCTTGAGTATCTGGAAAGTCTCACAGGGTACACGAGGGGTCCTGGTACTCTGAAACACCAGATCTTACTCAGTGCTTGACCAAAGAGTGCAAAAATGCCTGACCTTCCACAATCCATATGCATGCTCCTTCTACAGGCAGGCAACTGAAAGGTGCTCATTTATGCAATTTATGAGGATTCGGCCACAAAGCTGCTTTTTCCCCTGCTGTTGCTGTCTGGGGTATGCTGCAGGCAGCAGTAGGATTAATAGTGTCTGCTTTAAGCACCAAGTACACCTTTGTTAAAGCAGGAGATTTTGTGGCAACCAAAGATAACACAGATGGTTTGAGGGACCATCTGATTTTAATAGGCAAATGCAGGCTTGTTGATGGTGCCTTCTTAGAGAAAGTGCCCTGCTTTGGAGCCAAATCAGTGATCTCTTTTTTTTCTGCCAGTCCATTACTTTCATCGGTCTGTAGATGCTGGAAACTGTAGAGTTCCTTCCACTTTTTATTAAGAATGATAACATTACTGCAGAAGGGACCTTGTAAGTGATCCATTCAGCTGATAATTTTACTTCAAGCACTGAAAAAAAAATTGGCATTAGGAAATACCCTTACTTAGATCCCAAAATATTTTCTGTGCCACTTTAAGAAAAGTTTATGACTTGCGCTAATGGAATTAAACTTCAACAACATAAACACTCAAATTTTCCTGGAGTTGCAATTACTTCAAGAGCACTAGCCTCTCAATGCCAGGGACCTTTCAAGCTTTGATACAGTAAAGCTAAAAGAGGCTTTCTTATTTTAGCTCTGTCACCTTTTTTCTTCACTGCACTTCAGA
Organism: Eurypyga helias; assembly: GCF_000690775.1. Taxonomy (NCBI): domain Eukaryota; kingdom Metazoa; phylum Chordata; class Aves; order Eurypygiformes; family Eurypygidae; genus Eurypyga; species Eurypyga helias. Next base: position 74,069 of record NW_010269935.1, read on the forward strand.
CTTGAAAGATTTAAAATAGACTGGAACAACCAAAACCCCACACTGAGGATGGTTATTTGTAACTCTGTCATTCCTCCCTCATCTCTCCTAGTCCTGACGGTCATGCTAGTTCGACTCCTTGTTAGGCAATTGCCGTATCACATCACCCTGAATTTACCAAACAGCTCGCACTGCCAAACAGGTAGGTGGGATTGGCGTATGTCGTACTTGAAATAGACAGGGGCTAACTTCAAATTTGTCCATATATTTGAATGGTTCTTGCAAGTGTATAATGAGAAACAATCGGATTAAAATAAAAGGCATACAAGAATGAAATGTTGCGGTTTAAGGCTCACAAATAAGCTTAAATGCACCGGGAGTAAAAAATATTAATAAAGCTTTAAATATAACTAGCTTCAAAACAGGGATTTTAAATACTAATCTCAGGCTTTGAATCAATGTAGCATTTACTGCATGCTTAAACGCTGAAAACATTTTCTTAATCCATACTTTACATGGATATAATCTGCGAGCATCAATTTAACCATATACTTAATGGTTTTACTGAGCTGGCAACAGAATACCTTAATTGTGGAGAATCTTTATTTCCACAGTCAGTAGTAAGGAATTGCTCAGCAAGCAATTTATGCAAATTGACTTTAATGAAAACTCTTCTCTGCTTTACCAAAAATATAGAAACTTCCGAATAAGGTTCTTTATATCTTATAGTGCTGACTCTTTCACCTCTTGTAGTTCTTCAGTGTTTTCCATCAAAATGAAGAGTAAAACATTTATTTAGGAGATGCATTTTTCTGTTTGAAAAGATGATTTCTTGTTTCTGGGTGTGATGCAAATAATTTTGGCAAAGGGAAATGAATAGAGTGTTTATATTCAGTAGGAAGTTGTGTACCAGAGAAAATTGAAATTCAGTAGAAATTAATTCCTCAGACTCCCATTCTAATCACATCCTCTCACTGAATTATGAAATGATTGCATATTTCACTTGGTGGAAGGGTAGGAAATACAGGAATTTGGGAACAGAGACTAGGAAAAAATATAATAAAAACTATAGGAGAAATCAGTAATAGTTATATGATGAGGTTTTTTGTCTTAATCTGTTTTGTACTAAAGGACATTTAAGAGTTAAGTCAGACTTACATCGTTTTAAGAATACTCAGGAATCTGATGCTTAGCCGAGCTCACAGGTGTCAGGGACACTGAAACATTGCCTGTAACATGGGTATAATCTTTATTCTGATGAATGGGTCAAAGCATGAGGACAGAAACATGGAATCATAGAATCATTTAGGTTGGAAAACACCCTTAAGATCATCGAGTCCAACTGTAAACATAACACTGCCACAGACACCAAGAAAACCTTTTACCTGGAGACCTGCAGATGGTAGGCAGAGAACCTGCAAGAAAACAGGCAGAACCCTGTGTCCTATGACTGACAATAATTGGAAGAAGTAGGACCTGCATAAATCTTAAGGACATACTATGAGTTATGTAAAAAAAAGAAAGAGTTGTGGAGGCCCTTTTCCATTTTAACATGCTTTGATGGCTCTTTAAGCCTTCTGAACATACTCATTATATTAGGTCTTACAGCATTTTTTATTGACCATGGATCCTAAAGCAAAGTCTCTTGTGAGCATCAGACTTCTCTGTGTGTGCTAACACAGGAGAAGTTTTTGACCCCACATTGTTAGAAGGGTAGGTGAGGGCTTCCCATTTGAAAATGATACTCTGAATGAGATTTCAGCTGCAGTCAAAGATACAGCTCATCTTGTGGCTGTGACCACAGACCAGAGGAAATATTGTTGCTTCAACATGATACATCACTGTGAATGGGTTAAAACATATTATTGCCCATTATTGTCTAGCAGCAACTGAATGCAGCAGTGAACACTTTAAAACTTATCCCCCGAGCATCCCCATGCCTATAAGGCAGATAAAGTGAGTGGGTTTTCTCTCTACTACAGGTTAGGTGTTTAATGTAATTTCTCACGCAAACCCTCTTTATAGTCAAGACAGAAACGGCCACTTCGAGAGCCAACTCCTCCCACCTGGCTAATTAGCTTCGGTTAGACACCTCACTTAGAGATTGCCCAAGTTGGGGGAATTTTTCTTACCTGCTAAGAATGGCTTGATTTTTTGAGTAAAACTCCTTTCAGCTGCGGAGACTGTAATTTACTTCAACGTCTCAGCATGGATATAAGTTTCCAGCTTTTGAACCCAGTTTAGAAATGTTGGCAAAGCTGACACTGAATGAAACAGTTCATGCCACAGGCATGAAACTTCAAAGTTTTTACATCAGGAGCCTGGGGATGTTCCTTCGGGTCGACAATGTGAATCAATGCTACTCCTGGAAAAGATTAGGCAGGGGGCTGCCTGCATGGACACACCACACTTGTGGTCCTTTGCTGAGGGCTCTTACACGCAGTTTGAAGGCTTTTCAAACCAAGAAGAATTAGTTTACTCCAGTTTTAGCAACAGAGGTTGGTGTAGCTGTTGCACATTTACCACAGAAGTGGGTTCTTTAAAACAACAGTGCATCATCCTGGATAAACATGACAGGGAGTTGTGACCTGGGCAGGCTCCACCATGTGAGCTAAAGATACATGGTGGGAAGCACGTGGTTGTCCTAAAATTGTTTGGGTCCTTATCAAACCAAGCAAAATATCAGACAGCAGGGAGTCATAGCACACACTGTATTAGCACTGTACTTCTGTTACGCTCACCTCAGGATTCACAAAGCTTCAGTGCTTTCCAGTAATAGTGTAAACAACCAGCAGCCACCAAGAAAAACTGGAATGACTTTTTATAACTCATGGTTCTTTCATCTACTGGTCACTATTTTTCCTGGTTTTTACCACATTCGTTGGTAGGCCAAAAAAATAAAAAAGAA